>NC_067235.1:11685000-11970000 GCF_019924925.1 Ctenopharyngodon idella | reverse complement strand
AGAAGCAATGTCCTTGAGCATTTGCAAACACAAATTCTTTCATTCTTCTAGCATCTGTGCCACCTCTGCATACAGAAAGCTGAAGAATGACAGCAATCTGTATTTTAGCCATTGTTGGAGGTTTATAGAGGGAGAATCAATGTTAAAAAAAAATTAAAAGAGTGACCTTCACTGGGCAATCTACCAGACATTTTTTCCCCTGTCATTTTTATGACTGTTGAAAGATGTCTTATTGATACTTTCAGTATCTGTAGTTTTCTTCTTCTAAACCATAACAACCATTAATTGTTGTATTCATATACTATTTATCTATAAATTCATGTTTAACTATATATAATACTTATAAATGACACTGTGCATGAATACAGAACACCAAGTAGGCCTACACCTTTTCTCCTGGATGGCTACCATCCCAAGTTTATCTCCATACTAACCAGTGTTGGGGATAATGCATTACAAGTTACGTAATCAGATTACTTTTTTCAAGTAAAGTAACATATTAACTTTTAAAATTTACAACAAAATATCTGAGTTACTTTTTCAAATAAGTAACACAACTTACTTTGTTTTCCCATTTATTGACTGTCACCTCTCCTGTCCCCATGTTGAGAGAAATCAGGAGTGAGTCCAGAGGCGTTGTGTGCGCTGTGTAAACATGATTATTGCAGTTTAAACTAAATGTGAGCATGCATTTACACATTTGCACAAAAACAGATTAAATATTCCTCAAAATGAATAAAAACAGAAAGGCAAACTCAGATTATTATGCAAACATGCAACAATTTGGCCTTAATGTTAAATAATATAAATATAGACCTTATGCGCCAGAGAAACAAGCGCGCCGCCATCTTTATAAAATTGTCTTTGAACTTCCGTTTTGCGGTAGCTCTGTACATTTCTATGGCATCGCTGTCAAAGAATAATTAGCTGGTGAAGTGGATTTACTTGTTGTAGAGTTAATGAAAGTTATCATGAGCATTGTAATGTTTAAAGCAGATGTCTTAACAAATGTCAGTAGAACGGGAAGATTTTAAAACGAGCACTTCATTCATAAATGTAAGATCGCTGTGGAAATACAAACCGGAAGTCAAAAGACAACGAGCGCAAAGCTGAAAAGGGGCGGGGCTACATAAGGTCTACACTTTTATGTAATCTCACTTAATGAACGAATGTCTTTGTTGCTGACCTTCGATGATCCAATTCAACCATACCAATAAGCAAAAATGACTTTAGTCACATTTGTGTTTCATTCTTTTGTTTTTATTACTGAAGTAAGAGTATTGAACTTTCTTCTCTAGCATCCTGTTTTTCTGTGATCCAGAATGGCAGCACAGCTGAGAGGTAAGTTTCAGATGCGCCCTCTACTGTACAGGAGTGAATTTGCATTTCCTTCGGCCCTGAGGCTTATTCATTTCACTTTTGGTGTGAAAAGGCATTTACATTTGCCAAAAATGTAAAAATAAAAAAAAATAAATAAATAAAAAAGGTGCTAAAAAATAAAGCAAAAGTAACATAATGCATTGCTTTCCATAAAAAGTTACATAAAAAACAAAATAAGTTACTTTTCTAATGCCATATTGTAACAGCTGGCATAATAGGCAGGGCTAAGAGAGAAGGACACGTAAAAATTACGTACATAATACGTAATAATATGTAAGATTTAACCTGTTTTATGAAGTGACACGAGTGCTTTGTTTGCACACACAAAAAAAAATCACTTTATTTAAGCATTCATTTTCCAAAGTCATCTTGAATGTTGAATTGTCAATACAACTGAAAATTTTGAGAGAACATCTCATAAGTTGATTTCATAAATTAATGTTGATTTTCATAAAACCGCAGCCATATCACCCTGTAGCCCAAGACTGGTTGCCCACTGAAGCTAAACAGGGTTGAGCCTGGTTAGTACCTGGATGGGAGACCTCCTGGGAAAACCAGGTTGCTGCTGGAAGAGGTGTTAGTGAGGCAGGCAGGGGGTGCTCACCCTGTGGTCTGTGTAGGTCCTAACACCCCAGTACAGTGATGGGGACACTATACTGTCAAAAAGCACCGTCTTTCGGATGAGACATTAAACTGAGGTCCTGACTCTCTGTGGTCGTTAAAAATCCCAGGATGTCCTTCGAAAAGAGTAGGGGTGTTACCCCAGCATCCTGGCCACATTTGCCCATTGGCCTCTGTCCATCATGGCTTCCTAATCATCCCCATATACTGATTGGCTTCATCACTCTGTCTCCTCTCCACCAATAAGCTGGTGTGTGGTGGGCGTTCTGGTGCAATATGCCTGCCGTCGCATCATCCAGGTGGATGCTGCACATTGGTGGTGTTTGAGGAGATTCCCTTCCATATGTAAAGTGCTTTGAGTACCCAAAAAAGAGCTATATAAATGTAAGGAATTAATAATTATTATAAAATGGTTTTGTTTGAACTTGTCGCCATTATGGTGATTAGTGTTCCCGTTGGTTGGGTACTTGGAACTTTTGGAACATTTATATTACCATAATTCTCTTCCTATTGATGCAGTGATTCAACAAACAAAATGTTTTATTGTCAAAGTTTGGGAGGAAAATGTTCTACCCAACATAATGATCTACCCAATCAGCACAAGAGGAGGTCTATATATACATAGTCGAGTCACCTATGTTCATCGACAGTTTTTCTGCATCTCGCCGCCACCTCACTCTCAGCTGATTCCTATCCCAGCCAGGGGTATGGGGTGAGTACTCTGGGTTCGCACCAAATTCCGAGCTAGGAGCCCTCCCCTCGGACAGCACGCCAAATACACATACTCTTTACTCTATCTGATTATTTATAAGTGTGAACTTGTGAAACAGTTACAGTTATTTGTAGTTTCAAAGGAAGAGAAATAATAAACAGGTTACTTTTAAAAGATGAACTAACTTCTCACTAAATCTCTAATTTGCATTTAAAGTTGAATTATGGTCTATTAAAATTTAATTGTTAACACCTATTTCATAAACACTATACTACTGTGAAACATCAGACAAGGAGGTTAATTTCCTACAGTTGTGCCAATATCTTGCAAACCTGCTTGAGTCACACACAGACATCAACATTTAACATGCAAAACACAACAATGGTAACCATTAAATTAAGTGTTAAAGGCTCTTACCATTGCAAAATTACTTATACAATATAAGGACCTACTCAAGAGAGTATGAGATTTCGGACGCAGCCATTCACCCAAAAATGAAAATTCTGTCATCATTTACTCATGTCGTTCCAACCCTGTAAGACTTTCATCCATTTTACGGACACAAATTAAGATATTTTTAATATAATCTGAGAGATTTGTGTCCCTCCATTGACAGTCTACACAACTATCACTTTGACGCATCCAATAGTTAAAGAGATCGTAAAACTAATATGAATTGAGCGGTTTAGTCCAAATTTTCTGAAGAGACATGATCAGTCATCGCTACACTGAGAAGTTTTCTTTTTTATTTGTACTTCTGGACCTTTTTCAAACAAGTGAAAAGCATGTCTCACAGCAGCAATGTGTGTCGGCCCACTGGTTGTCCTTGAGCGCTTGGGTACACAGATCCTTTCACTGCAGCGCCTGCGACACCTCTGCATACAGAAAAATGAAGAATGACGGCAATCTGTATTTCAGCCATTGTTGAAGGTTTATAAATAGAGACTGCAGTATTTTTGAATGACCTTCTACGGGCAGTCTTGCATACATAAGCCTAATGTTTTTCCTGTCACTTATTACCAAGTAATTTTTCATAAATGCAGAAAGTTTTTCTGCGAATAATAATGTCACAGTAAACCATAACTGTTGTTGACTTCTTCAGACACTATGAAAATAGTTACTGTTTACAGTTTAACTCTCATATAAACGATTATGGTAGTAGTTCATAATGTTTTCTATCATGTTTGTTACATGACTAGCTAATTTGGTACATTCCACGAATCACTTTGGTGATCAATGACTCTACTAAATCAACAGAGGGCGCAAATCCCATGTTTTTAGGTGTGGAAACTATTACATATGTTAAAGGATTAGTTCACTTTTGAATGAAAATTTCCTGATAATTTACTCACCCCCATGTCATCCAAGATGTTTAAGTCTTTCTTCCTTCAGTCGAAAAGAAATTAAGGTTTTTGAGGAAAACATTCCAGGATTTTTCTCCATATAGTGGACTTCAGTGGGGTTCAATGGGTTGAAGGTCCAAATTGCAGTTTCAGTGCAGCTTCAAAGGGCTCTACACGATCCCAGACAAGGAATAAGGGTCTTATCTACCGAAACGATCGGTCATTTTCTAAAAAAATAAAACATTTTAAACTACATTTTAAACACAAATGCTCGTCTTGCTCTTCGATCCGCCACGCATGACGTAATCATGTTACAAAGGCCACACGTGATGTAGGCGGAAGTAATGTCTACAAAGCGAACTAGCAAAGACTAAGCCAAACGCCCTTTACAAAAAAAAAGGTAAAACAACGATATCGGATGATTTTGAAGCTGGAGGAGAAAATGAGATAGAGTTTTTCACCCTACCGCGGTACTTCCACTTTCTGGCGGATCGCAGAGCAGTGCAAGAAGAGCTTTTGTGGTTAAAAAGTATATAATTTATTTTTTAGAAATTGAACGATCGTTTTGCTAGATAAGACCCTTATTCCTCGTCTGGGATCGTGTAGAGCTCTTTGAAGCTGCACTGAAACTGCAATTTGGACCTTCAACCCGTTGAACCCCACTGAAGTCCACTATATGGAGAAAAATCCTGGAATGTTTTCCTCAAAAACCTTCATTTGTTTTTCGACTGAAGAAAGAAGGACATGAACATCTTGGATGACATGGGAGTGAGTAAATTTTCAGGAAATTTTAATTCTGAAGTGAACTAATCCTTTAAATATAGGCCTAAACAATTATCTAAGGTAAAAATTAAACATTGCTGAACATCAAAATTGGCTTCTATTTGTAATGTAAATTATTTATATTTTTAAGGGTTGTTTAATGCTTATTGTTAGAAAATTTGATAATTACACAAATCAGGTTTTTAAACTGGATTTAGACATGCCCCACATTATGGTGACAATGTGGCAAAAATTACAAAGCTCACAATTAGTTCGAAATACGAAAATAACATAACATATAATATGTGACCCTGGGCCACAAAACCAGTCATAAGTCGCACGGGTATATTTGTAGCAATAGCCAACAATACATTATATGGGTCAAAATTATCGATTTTTCTTTTATGCCAAAAATCATTAGGATATTAAGTAAAGATCATGTTCCATGAAGATATTTTGTACATTTCCTACTGTGAATATATCAAAATTTTATTTTTGTGAGTGGATATGCGTTGCTAAGGACTTCATTTGGACAACTTTAAAGGTGATTTTCTCAATAAGTTTTTTTTTTTTTTTGCACACTCAGATTCCAGATTTTCAAATAGTTGTATCTCAGCCAAATATTGTACCATACATCAATGGAAAGCTTATTTATTCAGCTTTCAGATGATGTATAACCCTTGATGATGATGACCCTTGGTTTTGTGGTCCAGGGTCTCATGTAATATAATATAATATAGCATAATATAATTAACGTGTGCGTGCAGGCAAGAAGACATAGACACAGCAGATAAAGATTTAAACAGGTCAATCCAAACAAGTACAAGCTTGCACGGTGACCGGACAAGGAGTGCAGAAGAAGCGAGAAGGAACAACTTAAGTAGTGAACACAACGAGGATAATTACTTAAACACAGCTGACACATACAAACTAATAATGACGGTAAGTATGGAGTCAGATGAGTGGCGGGAATCTGAACAAAGAAACATGAAAGTCCATGAACAAAACTAAACAGAATGGTGACATTAATATAATATAATATAAAAAGTATGCTCTATGTAGTATGAATGTGTGTAGTATGAATGTATTTTGGACGTACTACATTCGCCATGCTGTCATGTGACCTACCAGATATTTTTTTAATATAATATTTTGTTAAGGTGACAGTGATAATGCTATTGCTGAATACGCAAGTTCTCTACAAAACTTCTGCTTTTAGGAAACTAGCCACTAGATAATGAGAACACAATTTTGTAGTATCTTAATTCCAACACTAGATGGGAGCATTGTCTTTCTTTAGAAATCTTCAGCCAACTGAAACAAAGCCCTGTGTAGCAGTGGGTTTTATTTAAAACAACCCCACCCTCTTTGTCCAAGACAATATTCGAAGGCTTTCCTGTCTAAGCTGATATGTGCCTGTTCTTCTGTTGTAATTTATTCATTGCATTTAAGCAATTAAGATTATATAACTAACTATCATATAACTGAATTTAAATAAGTTAGCAGAAGCCCTCTAGTGGGCGCCTGTCCCCTGGTTGATAACCACTACTGTAGAGCATTTGTGTTGATTATAGCTCATTTGAATAATAGAGTTATTTTGCTTACACATGTTATTGTAACTAGAGGCAATTACAACATGTAGTGTAGTTTATTACGCTGTACGTATAAATATTTTCAAAAATAAAGACAAACATTGAAAGTGTAATGTTGCTTAGACTCAACAAACCACATTTCACCATGAGAACTTCCTCAAACTTTGTATTTTGGAAATGTTTTTGGTTGATGGTGGATGCAAATTGTTATAATGCTGTGTGATTATTGTTTGCATCTAGTCTCTGGTGGAAGCCCACACATTTCCAGTGCAGTCACGCACAAACCCACTTCACATGAATGAATACACTGTCCTCTAACACACATAAGCACTCTCAATGATGAGGGTGTGTGTAATACCCCAGGAATGTGCTAAAAATATGCACAGCTTGGTGAACACACCCCCATAACACACAGCATGTCCGACTATGACTAACAATACCCTCAACATCCCTTCTCTGTTTTTACTTTCTCGTCCATTACAGGCAACACCAAACTACATTGTGCTACTCATGTATTATTTGGCTTCTCTGTTTTGCAGCTGATTGGTTTTGACATCAAACTAGAGGCTTGGATGCTCTTGAATACTCTTGAATGCTCTACAGTTATTTAGGTTAATTATCTGATAGTTCATTCTCTGAAGGGTTGTCCACTTCGTACTCATTGGTGACTTATTGGTGTTATCATGGTGACAACCTGAACATGATTGATGTGCCTGTGGATGTTGCTATGTTTAACAAAAAGGATATGACATGCATTCTTAATAACCTTAAAACATTATGGAAATATCATAAATCAAACTGTAACATCATAAATGTTATGTGTTTATGTGTAAGAGCAGTGATTTCCAACATTTTTGTGTCAGGTGCCTCCACAACTGAATGAGTAGTGCCACTCCATTTACCCTAACCATTAGCACTGTAATGAAAATTACTAAAATTGCAGTTGCGCTTTATTTTACAGTACGTGCACTTATGTGTACTTACAGTGAACTCACCTAAGAAATACTGGTTAATATAAGGTAAATACATGGGTTAAGGTTATAGGTTTAGGGGTAGGTTCAGGGTTAGTACCTATATAGTTATATGATTCACTTTTTAAAACTAAAATCAACATATTGGGATCATATAGATTTGGTTTTAATTAATTTTGTTTTAATTAATTTTTGAATATTATGAATTAAACAGCTCGTATACACTTTATCATTAGAAAAAAAATGGGTCACACTTTAAATTAGGTGTCTTTAACTACTATGTACTTACATAAAAAAATATTTGTTAGGTACAATGTACATTGTGTTGATGTATTACAAAACATTTGTGCTGCTATTGAGGTGGGATATGGGTAAGGTACAGGTTTGATGGTCTGATTAGGTTTAAGGGTGGGTTAATGTGTAAGGAAAGGGTCAACGACAGTGTAATTACAAATGTAATTACAGAAATTAACTGCAGATGTAATTACATGCAGGTATTTTTAAAAATATATAAGTACAATGTAAAAACATGTATGTACACAATAAGCGCATTTTATCAAATGATTAATTTAAATGTTAGTGGTAGGTAATGACAGAAAATTTTAAAAACTGTTACATGTGTAAGTATCATGCAATCATTTAAGACATTTCTACTTATATAGAACCTTTTTGCCACAAAATATTCTTTAACATAGGGTTCTATATAGAACCCTACTTTTTTTCTTAGAGTATAGCTTTTACCAAAAGCTGAGGTAAGTACTAAAATATACTGAAGGTGAAAACAGTGCCATAACAGTGACAGTAAAATATAATGCAATAAACATTAATTCAACAACATAAGATGTAACATAAACCCTAATGTGCATAAAAAACAAACAAACAACAAATAAAAAAAAAAACAGAGACATATATGCTAAAAATGAAAAACCTTAAAATGTGAAGTGTCAGGGAATTCTAGAAATGTACGTTTATGACTTTTTAATGTAAATTATAAGATGATTTGTTTATTTTTACTTTCAAAATGGTACATTAACCGCATTTTACTGTAAAATTACATCAATTAATTATCAATTACCCTCACACACCTGCAGGTAATGGATAGGTGCAAAGGAGAAAGGACGAAAAAAGTCAAATATCAAAAACAAAAGATATGCCTGATGAAGGTCATGGGACCGAAACATTGTGGCAAATAAAGAAATTTTGATAATTTTATAAGCATTGATAGTGTGCAGGAATTTTTTAAATGTAAAATTACATGAAATGTAAGATTATATGTATTACAGTTTATTACATCTATTACAGTTAACCAATTAACATTTTTTTTTAACTTTAGCATTTTTATAGTCTTTTACAGTTAAAATTACAATCTTTTTACAGTGAAAGCAATGCCATAGTAGAAAAACTCATCAAATTTTCTCTCACCTTTTCTTTTAATGAGACACCAGAGCTTGTTTGTCTTCCACAGGTTTTGACAGTTCTAGGAGCAAACATGTGAAGAACCTTTCATGACGAGTTTCTGAAATCTGACTGGTGAATGTACACTTTCAGCTATGCGTGTCATCCATACAAATGACCAAACATGTGCTTTCGGCCAGTGGTTCCCAACCACATTCCTGGAGGCCCACCAACAATGCACATTTTGCATGTCTTCTTTGTCTGACACACCCATTTTAGATCTTTGAGTCACTACTAATGAGCTGATAACATTAATCAGGTGTGTTTGATTGAGACATGCAAAATGTGCAGTGTTGGTGGGCCTCCAGGAATGTGTTTGGGAACCACTGCTTTAGGCTATATCTTTCCACAAATTCCTATAGGTTTGTTTTTATTAGGCTATAAAACAATTATTTAGAATAATTGTAATATTATTATAGATTAATATTTAATCTAATATTTCATGCAATCATTTATATAGGTTCAACAACATTAAAATCATCCAACTGGGTAGCTTACCCGTCCGTGGGTATGTCACTGCTTTATAGAGGGTCTTTTTGTCCATCTATGGTCCATCTGGAAATGTGTCAAAGGTCAAGGAAATTCTAAGAAAACACCAGGAATGATGCTATATATTATAAAAGATGTATACAAAGTGACTTTGGACTGACCTTCATAAGGACCAACATCCATCACCAAATAGCCTATTTAAAATGTTGCTGACTAGGGGAAGCAGCTAAGCAAAGATGCATTAATAAATTAGGAAATGTAGGCATTATGTTAAAAAGAACCATTTGTATTCATCAACGTAAACAAACAGCAACAAAATTGGGTGCTTAAAAACATTAAGTTACATTTATTTAAACGCTTAGAGCTAGTGAGCTCTGAGAATGCGGCGACGTCACGGAAAGGTGTTGTCAAACCGGTGTAGCCCCGCCTCTACATGTGACGTACGTGGTAATTCCCCCGCTGATTGGTTAAGGTCACTTTCAGTTGCGTCTGTGAACCGCTCGCAGAACCCACGCGCACAACAAGACCGTTTATTTGCACAGTGAGCGCGAGGGCAGAGCATCTTCTGACTCGTTTTTGATTCAGATCATTTAATCGTTTTATTTCTACATGTCGAATAATAGCGGTTTGTTTCAATATTTAACTGTATCCACTTGTGTTGCTTGGAGGTCAGTTACGTTAATACCTAACGTAAACTTCAAAAGAGGTGACAGTCTACTCACAAATCTATTTGGTTTGTTATTATTCTTCGCTTGATACGCTGTGTTGTCGACAAGATGCCGCGCGGATACATTTCGTAGTTCTCTCCGCAGTTTTCTTATTCTCCGGAAGTGGCGGTCAGTTTAACAATAGTTACTTCAGTTTAAAAGGTAAGTTAAAAACTTCTTAAACTACTGTAATTAACTATGGCATTCCTTATTCTTTTCACAATTTTATTGGTTCTGCATGCCGTGCAGTCCGGAAACATGTCCATGCATGATTGCAAACAATGTATTTACCAAGTCAAGACTGTGTAAAAACGCTATAATAACTGATGTGATTAGGAAACTATTTTAACTCGGGCGTGGACGACAGGAATTTTTGCAGCTATAACTAAAATTGCCTTTTGAAGAGAAAAGTCTATTAGTGTTTTAGTTTGAGAGTTGCTTAATAGCTGCATAGGCTATACATTACCTTAATTTTGAGGGTTGGCTGTCATTTATAAAAATACAATTCATGCCATTATATTAATGGGGGCGATTTTCTTAAATGCACAAGGCATCAAGCGTGAATTTTATCGGCCTGACAAAGTTATTCTTTCATCTTTCTTCATTAAAGAATGTAAGTCAGTATTAGAGTCTTTCTCTATTGATGACTTCAATCTCTTTAGATGCAAATAGGTTCATTAAAGTTGCAGTAGGAAATTTGGTGCTTGCACTTCAACATGTATTAAATAACAAGCACTCTAAAGTACAACTCACAAGCTTGTCTAATTGCCTCAGTAAAATGGCATGTACTTGCAAGTGAAGATGATGAAGGTGATGATGATGGTTTGAACAGTTAATGTCAAAGAATGTGTTTGAGAGGTCTGGGTGTGTGAACTACTGGGTGTCTGACTTTGAACACTATCTGAATGTGACAAGAAGCACTGTATCCATTAGAAATACACTCTTTTGTCATTTCCCTGTCACCATGGTAACAGATTGTGAAATGTGTTTTCTATGTATGTACTAGTCCTAACCAGAACTGTGTGCCAGTGAAGTACTTTTTTTAATACTCGCTACCACATTATTTAAAGGGACACTGAGCTGCCTCAGTGGCCAATTTGTGAATATTTTCACAGTAAGATATATTGGGGGTGGACTGACTTTTATCTTCCTTCACGGCCATTTGAGGAGGATGCGCTCTCTCCCTATCTCTTTATTTGTCACTGTCTATTAACAATACTCCAAGAAACACAGACTTCAATGCATTACAATTTTTAAAATCCAAACACAGCAGTTAAACAGGACAAAGCATTTCTGCAGAGATTCCTAAAATGATTATTTCACACAGTATCCCACTGTGAAATTCAGTGCGTAGTGATAGCCCAATATTTTATTGATCAACACGACACAAATTTACGCTGAGTCAGAGTGTGTTTGTAGATTTCTTCAGCCTGTGTCAGTGTTTCAAAGCATGATTGGATAGAACGGGGTGTCAAATGGCCCTGTGCGTAGCTTGAACACCAGTTGATTTTTGCAGTGATATGTGAAAAGGCTTGTTTATAACAGACTGGACTGAAAATGAATCTGGCAGGTTGCGGATGTCTTCAATAACATCTAAAATGATGAATGACAGCGGTTAATCCTGCCTCAAGATCAGTGCCACAATGTCATGAGAAATACAGCTTTGACCTAGTTTGCAACCTTAATTCGTACAATAAAGTATTTTTTATTTTTTATTTTTTAAAGTATTTTTGTTAACAAAAAATGTTACAAATTGAAATTTTCACTGTATGTCGACTGACAAATATAATAGACGTAATCCAAGAATGCATATGTAAGAAAGTCAACCTCAGACATATTGACAAACTCAAAATAATTTCAGATAGCCTTAAGTCCAATGATATATATAAAAAAACTAAATATATTGCCACCTTGTGTAATATCTGTTTATTCATCTGCCTAAATGAAGTAATGTTTTAAAATATCTTAATTTAAAGGCACAATATGTAAGATTTTTTAATTAAAATATCCAAAAACCACTAGAATAATGTTATATATTTTATCCCAAAAGTTTCCAAGAATGTTTAAATCCAGAGAAAAAAGTAATTTTAACCAGGACACGTACCGCCTATCAATGACACCATACCTGCGTTACCCTCGATTTCCGGTTTTACTTTCGTAGAAACCGTGGAAACACCAAAGACGCTTTAATATACAGTTGTAGTGTTGTCACAGTACCAGAATTCCAGTAGTCGGTACCAATGCCATAAAAATTTTACGGTTCTCGGTACCAATTTCGGTACCACAGCAAAATCTGTTGGAACTATTTTACTATTTTATATAGCCTATTTTAAAAACATATTAAATATGGTAATCATACATATAAATATTTGGAGCGTGTGTGTATATATACCTCAATGAAATAAATTTTGAAATTTAAAAAAAAAAAAAAATGCCCAAACATCCATTTTGTAACAGACGTGCGTGTTTATTTTAGCTATTCCTTCAATGAAATGACACACTACAGCCTGTAAAACTATGAAATAAATATCGGTAAATAATGGTAACCTAAATAATAATAAAGTTAAATATTATTTAAAAAAACAAAAAAAAAACCATTCGTTTTTATTTCTACACAAAGATGCGTCATATAACGTACCGCTCTGCTCTTTGAGAGGGATGTGGGACACGAGCAGGAAAGAGGTCATTTCGCTTTAATAATATCTTCATGTTATCTCCTGATGTTACAAGCTACTGACACTTGTTGTAAAAGGTCTGAAGAGCGAGTTTTATCTTCACACATTCAGGCTTTATTTGATTTAGTGCTGCCAGAGAAAGCGAAAGTAAAAATCACCAGCGTGTGTGAAAAGCGCTACAAATAAACTTGACGCGCCTTATGAAGTCTAATAACAAGCACAAACTGTGTTAAATAGAAATTGACGTACAAGCAAAAAGGTTTCTGTCCTACGGTGTTTTTTCTACTTTACCACAGTAAAGAATGCGAATAGCCTATAATAGGCCTAAAGTGAACAAACGGAAGAAACGTTATAATCCCCTGCGTGAGTGAAGATTTGGGAAAAGAAACAGAGATTCCATGTTCAGTGGAATAACTAATGGAATATTGTTAAGTTCTCTGCTAATCAGGTGACCGTGATTCGCAAAACAGAATACAAAGCTTAAATTTATGGACTCACGTACCTCTCTCATTCGGCATGAACCAAAATGTTTCCCTGGCTGCAATGTCACATTTAATTGCTAACCTATTGTTTCTTTTGTAAACAAAGCTTTGTGCTTCACTCGTGTCATATTCAAGTAAATACTGGCACAGCCCTATCAGTGGGTACTGAATATATATCCGGATTGTCGGTACTCCCGGTACTACAGAAATGCTGGTATTGTCACATTTTCAAAGTACCGGTACTTTTGACAACACTATACAGTTGCATGAAAAAGTATGGAAACCACTTGCAGAATCTGTGAAAATGTGAATAATTTTAACAAAATAAGAGAGATGACCCAGGGGGTGAAAACTTTTTTAATTTGAAGATCAAGGTAAATTGTACTTAATTTGTCTTCTGGGAAACATGCAAGAATCTTCTGTTGCTTCTAGGGCTGGGTATTGACACAACTTTCAAAATTCGATTCGATTTCGATTCACAAGCTTGCAATTCGATTCGATTTCGATTAAATTCGATTCGATTCAATATCGATTATTTTGGATATATATAAGGAACAGTACATGGCAAATTTTCTCAAGGAAAAAAAATCTCTCAACTAATGCTGTAAACTATACATGGGAATCAGTTCTACATTACTATATTGAAGGTTAAAATTAACTGATTTGTATACAAACACTTAAATTAGTGGAAGTTAAGGAAGTTTTTATAATAATAAAGTTAAAATACTAACTTTACAATTTATATTTCTACTCCAATTCGTTTTTTTAAATATATTATTTAAATGGTGGCTGTTATAAAAACTTGACGGATTTATTTAAACATGCATTAATCTCTCTTATTTTGTTAAAATTATTTACATTTTCACAGATTCTGCGAGTGGTTCCCATACTTTTTCATGCAACTGTGTTTTATTAGACAGGTGAGCAACTATTTGGATACATTCATTGACAGAAAACTAATCATGTTATATAGCTCATCACAGTAAGTCTTATTGTTTAAATCTCATTTTCTTGATTTACCAGTAATACCATGTTTTACCATGACTAATATCGATCTAGCTTACTGCAGTGTACAACAAGTGTCTCATAGTGGCTGCCAAGAGAATGCACAGAGTAGCATTATAACAACTTTCAACACACAAATGTATCTAATATGATTAAAAAAAGCACTGCTTTACCTCACATACTCATGATCAGAAGAAACAGAAGTGGCGACTGCGGTATAATAAAAGTTCTGCTGCTCTCGAGCCGTGTGTCGTGCACGTCTCTCATTAGTAATCACTCTAGCGGCCTCGTTCCACTCCAATGGGTTTCAGCCACACCCTGCTTCCTACTAAATAATGCTAATAAATCTATAATACATTAGCTCACCCATGAATATGATTCTTAGATGTGAAGACACCTCCCATGATTCCGCAAAATCAAGGCATCATCAAGCTACGCCTTTGTTTTGAATAAGCGACCTCTAGCAGCTAAAAATTACTTATTGTGCCTTTAAGGACTTTTATCTATTAATGAATGTATGTATTTAACTGTGATTCATTGTATTAATTAATCAGCATATCATGTTAATTTACATTAATTCAATGTATATTTATAACTTTGTTATAATGTAAATATGGCTCGCACATTATATTAGGTGTCTTTAACTACTAGTCACTTGGTGAACATGATGTTCATGTTGTATTGCCAAACACATTTGCTGCTATTGAGGTGGGATACGGGTCAGGTTAGGGACAGGTTTGGTTGTCTGGATAGGTTTGAGGGTGGGTTATGTATAAGTGCATTAAATGATACATAGTTGCAAGGGGATGAGATGGTCCTCTATCCATTGCCCTTTCTTATAAAAATAACCTAAAAGAAAGTTCCATATCATCCATTCTGGCTTCTATTTCAGTGCTTGGTATGTCCCAGCCTGGACAAACCTAAGGGATGCATTAGAGGCTGTAATTTCCTTTTCCATCAATATTGTATTATGGTGCCATTATGGTGCACTTTCCATTTCTTCAACTCTTTATGTTCTTCCTACAGCTTTTCTGCTTCCTACTGTAGAGCCCATGCAGCTCTCAGATTAGTGGCTGTAAGTGTGAAAAACACTGCTAGATACACCATATATGAGAATAACTTAAAACTAAACTGTGGGCAAATGACTGGGCCAGAGCGTATGGGAAGAAATGGGAAGAAGTTTAAGTTTTAAGTTCTATGAGGACATCCACCACAGGTGTTTGGCTTTTTGGTTTCACCTGATGTCTGACAGCAGCTATGCAGGTAATCTTCCTCAGTATGGGGCTGCACATAGTAGCTGTGTCCTTTAACAAGAAAACACACCTTTATTTTCACACCAGGACAGCAGCCTGAGCTCAGGACCGTTTTACAAAATCACACACGCTGTTGCCATAGTCACAGTGTGAGGTGAAATAAGTTGAGTTTGATAAGAGTCCTCAGCAGGGTGAAAGAGGCTTGATTCTGTGGTTCTTTGATTCGTTTCCTATGGGAAGTTCTCTACGATCTCAACTGTGTTTTGGAAATGTGTTGTGGATATGGAGTGATAGTGTATAGGGCTTTGAGAGCAGATGTTGTCGCTGCTCAAGCGCAGTGGCAGGTGTTGCCGCCGTCTGCCTTCTTCATCCATAAAAGATGTGATTTCTAAACCTAAACAGGTGGGTGAGGTTACAGCTAGATGGAAAGACACCATTCTGTCTCAGACTTGTCTGGTTTTCACTGTATTAATATGTTGTTTATTTAAAGCAATTTGTTTTTTACATGTTTCATTCACAATTATTGAGGCAAAATCTGATAACATCGTATTTAAGCCTTAATGGTGACACATGATCTCATTATGTCTGTTCAGACGGTCTGTGCTGTAGACAGCTGATATCAATAGCTCAGTTCAGCTTTCCTTTGGTGTCATTTCATTGCTGTCTTTGTGTTGTAGAAAGAGGGCAATTCCTCACAGAAAAGAGAAAAAAATAAAATAAAAAATAGCATTACATGTATTTAATTTATTATATTTATGTTAAAGGGTTAGTTCACCAAAAAATGAAATTTCTGTCATTAAGTACTCACCCTCATGTCGTCCCAAAACTGCAAGACCTTTGTTTGTCTTCGGAGCACAAATTAAGGTATTTTTGATGAAATCCGAGGATATCTAATCCACACATAGGCAGCAACGACATTGCACCTTTTGAGGTCCAGAAAGGTACTTGAGACATCGTTAAAACTGGCGATGTGACTACAGTGGTTCAACCTTAATATTATGAAGCAAAGAGACGAGAGTCATTTCTTTATCCTGTAAATGTAAGAGATGTCATTAAATTACACGCTGTTATCCCTTTACAGTTGCCACTCTCATAAAACACTTGAATTGAACATGTACGACTTTTAAACCTAAATTTAAGGTCCAACAACAGATATTTCAGCAAAATGAATGTTTTTGCGCTGAATATTAATGTCTTCCTCTCTAATGCGTCCTGTCTGTTTGACGCTCATGTACGCGCCGGCGCTCATTCAGTAAAGTTTAACGCAGACTGTCAGGACAAGCCTTCATGCAAATGGAAATATGTGAATTTGTAACACTTAGAGATAAGGTTATAACCATAAAATGTTAGTTTTTATTTGGCGGAATACATTGTTCTCATTTTCTGTGACATACTGTATATCAGGGGATTGTGTAACGTGAGTTTATTGAACAAGAGAGTTTCACTTTGATATGAAGAAGTCATGCTGCCAGTCTTTTCAACACACTGTGAAACAAAAACAAATTTCTTATAGTATTTGTTGATTTTGCAGAGTGTGACAGAAATAAAATACCGTATGTGCCATCCGAAAACACCACCTCTTCTGTGTGTGCAACATCTAGGTATAATAATAATATTATCTGCTAATACCATAACATTAAATCTGATTGGTTTTCATTGGTGACGTCATATGTAAATGATATGTGGTCTGCGAGACTTGCACTTGGACCATAGTGCAGCCCACTGAGAAAAAAGGTTGAGAACCACTGAACTAACTAGTCACAGCAGTTATTTCATCCCGATCTAGCTTTTGCAATATTTCAAATTGTCTATTAACAGGCAAGACAATGTGACTTAAATTGACATTACCTCATCACTCACTCACAAAGGTTTCATAAATGGAGTTCATCTTATCTGAATAATGCTTTCTCCAATGTTTTCTTCAGTTCAAAACATTTTAAATAATGTACATGTGATTGATGTCTGTATCAAGGCAACCCATTACTACAACTTTTCATATATTTTTGAATCCTGTAAGAAATCTGTAAAATATTTATGCTGTGTAACCATACCAACTTATTCCATAATTCCCTTCTGAAACTTAAAGTTTTACAAGTAAAGAATTGTATAATACTTTTGAGGATATGAACGTCCATATTATCCTCGCACTGGTGGCCTAATAAAAGCTGTTTTATTTTACACGGAGTGGGTTGCCTCATTGAAACACGGTGGTCCCATAATGAGATCACATGACCTGCTGAATATTCAACTTATCTCAGTAAATCTATGAACAGAAAAACTAATCGTGACTGCAAATACAAAAAGTTAATCATGACTGCTGAAGTGAAAAATGTAGCTTTTGCACGATGCAGTGCAACATCAACAAAAAATGACTATGTGCACCTTTAAGGGATGAAGTTTTTTTGTTTTTTTTTTTAACTCAGAGCTCATTCGAGACTATTAAAAAACCTGGCAGTCATAGAGAGTGCAAGTGTTTCTTCCTGGACAGGTTTTCCGGTCTAATATGTCTTTGCGAAGAGAATGGAGAAAAGGTCAGAAAATCAAAAGACCTGAGCCAGTTTGCAGAGACGGATGAGTTGTCAAGCTCAGAGGTCATGACTAATTGGCTACTCTGCCTTATAAATATTAAAGACAACAAAGAGCTTCAACATGCTCCTCCACTGTTCCCCTGCTGTTCTTGCCTCTTAAAAATACCTGTAACTAAAGGGTCAAAATGGCTGTGGTCTAAAAAAATATTTGGCCTTAAATAGAAATGGATCAAAGCACATCTGCATCCTAGCAGCCTGTGGAATGAGGCCTCTGGTGAAGAGATAAGAGTTTATGGCCCCTGTGTGATCTACCAAGCCTCATTAAATAAACCTTACTGAAGATACCAGGCTATTCTTCTGCACAAGACTGCAGTCTAAAGTGGAGTTTTATTCAATTCTAACTGTAATCGGGTTTTATCAAATGGACGCTGATTGAAACTATGCATTGCTTTAGCCCTCCTCTGCTTCTCTGTGCTTGCCTGGATGCGCTGGAGTTTGTAAGTGCAATAAGAGTGGAATTTAATATTCTGGCATCTCCTAGAGTGCTTCAGATTACTATATGTTATGTCACTTTTACCGAGTTTAGAGCATCAGAGTTGGCCTGTTATTCGCAGGGGGTGCATGTGAAGGCAGGATAAAGCTCTTATCCAGGCTTCATTAATGGCTAATTCACTCTGTAACTGATGTGAATTATCGTACATTAGACACATTATTTCAAGAGGTGGAAATTTTTCCAGAGCAACGCTGAAATGTGAGCCCGTTTTGCCTTTGTTTGCAGCATCTTTCCATTTCAGCAACAAAATGGAAACCTTTTATTGGTATTCTCACTACATGCACTTTATTTGTGCAAAAGAATCAGACACTAGCCCTGCTAAACAAAGACGCCTACACAGAAAATAAATAGCTGAAGTTTGGCTCACTGTCGTTGCTTTGCTTGTGAGGAAATGTGTTATCACAATGTGATAATTAGCAGTCCTACAACGCATAAATTAGGAGAACCTTTGGTGTCCAGATTCACCTTTCTTGGATTTTCTCTACAAATATCATTAAAAAAAGAGATGCTATTTTGCTGATGTTTGTACGATTTGATGATGTGGATTTCTATTTGGAGAATCAGTGGAGCTATTGATATCAGAGCTGCTTTTTAAAGAATCACTAATTATTTTAAAGGCGAAGTGTACACTCTTAAAAATGCTGGGTTGCTTCAACCCATGATTGTGTCAAATATGGACAAACCCCACCACTGGTTTTAATTTTTAAATTAAATTTTAAAACCCAATGGTTGGGTTTGTCCATATTTGACACAATCATGGGTTGAAGCAACCCAGCATTTTATAGATTGCATAAATTATGTACCACTGTATTAAAAAAAACTTAAGCTGCAGTCCATAAGTTTTGCGTCTTTGTCGCCATCTCTGTTTGAAACCCGCACTTGCAGTTATTTGAGGAATTATTATCTTTACGTGTGTTGTGTCTTGGCACGGCTCCTCAGCGCGGATGAATCTAATGTTTGCTGTCAGTCACCACATCGGTGTGGATACTGTACTTCAGAATCACAGATTGTAGTCTTGGAAGTATGACCAAAATAAGAATTTTCACCGGAAAATGTCATCTGAACAAGTAACAAATCTGCCACTTTTGTTCTGATCAACTGAGAAAAAAAAGCATTACAATAGATTGCACTGCCAATGGTGATTAAATTTAACGATCGCTTAACTCATATCACATCAAACTGTGCAAATTATTATTATTGTTATACTTTGTTCTCAAATTGTTAATGTTAACAACATCAGCATTGCATGACTATGTGTATTTAGTGTGTATTAGCGTTACCTGTAGATTTCAACTTCTGTACAGTCTAATTTCTAATGTTAATTTTTTCATACTAAACAATCCACCATCAAAATGATAATTTTAATTATTCCAGCTGCTGTGAGAAAAGGCTATAAATGATCCGTCACCTTAGGGCTGGATGATTAATCGAAAAGTAATCGAAATCGAAATTCAGAACCTCTAATTGATGTAATTTTCGTTTTTTTAATCCTGTTAATACTTTCCCCTTAAAAACATACTAGTTGTGTAGCCACGTGACTCCGCTCTGTCCAGTCAACATGCAGGTGAACGCCGAGTCAACACAGAGACGGAGCGCAAGCGGTGAGCCTTGCGTCTTCACTAAACTTTGTCAGTTGTATGTGTTTTAAGGTTTGCCAGTTTAGACATTAAAGCGATTAGACGATCGGATGTGTATTATTATATCGAGCTACCGTGCTCGCGCAGCTGCATTGTGGCACGAACACTCATACAAACCGTAACGTTAGCTGCACAATACATGAAGATCGCACGCACAGAGAGGAACGCAGAAACTAGTTGTCAGCACTGTCCTGTGATTTATCACTAAAGTAGCTTAGAAACTCAAAACTTAATATAGCATATATTTTTCTACTTTTGAAGGAACTATTTACAACCCACAGCTTCACAATTAATAGAGAGACGGTATGACTAATTCACACACGTAATCGCTCTCATTACTGGTAATGTGCTAATTTATCTTTATCTGATTTACAACGAGCAGAAATCTGTAAGAAATGTTACGAACCATAGATAAAATAACTGCTGAAAGTGAGCTGTTATGTCAGATCACTCTTTCTATAGGAAAAAATATCCCTTCTTTAATAGTTAAGCATATTTACAGTACAAACCTTGAAAGTGAACTATGGGCAAAACAAAAACAAAATAATCGTTCATTAATCGTAATCGAGGTAAAATGTTCAATTAATCGAAGTTTTGATTTTAGGTCATAATCGTCCAGCCCTACGTCACCTGCAGCATAGTCACATGATATAGCCTACTAGCTGGGGCTCCTTCTTTACGTAAACAGACGTGACGCAAAGGCGAACGGCGGCATGCTCGAATTTAACTTATTTTGATGAGTTAAAGTAATGTAAAAATGACATTACTTTGCGTACAGACTAAACAAAAACTGTTTTTGAAAATCGTTTCAACAGATTTTTTTCATTGGACCCCGTTGATCCAATTCATGTGGACAAAAAACAGACATTTTTCATTTTTCAAACCACTGAGGCGTGTGTCATTGCGTGTGTGAGTTTTGTTTTAATCCTATTGTGTCTTGTTGCTCCAGTGATACTCTGTGTTGAAATAAATGAAAAACACACGTTTTGTAGCGGCAAGGTTTTATGCATTGTTGTTAATAAAATAATGTTCTGTTTTATCAGTCATTTGAAGTGGTTTACTTGTTGCCTGCAGTTTTGATTTAAAGCGTTAGTTCACCCAAAAATGACAATTCTGTCATTATTTACTCACCCTCATATCCATTGATGAATGTTTATATGTGAATAAAATCCTAAATTTAATCTGTTCAATATATAAAGCGATCGTGTCTACATAAACCTCTCAATTCATATGGATTAGTTGTACGATCTCTGTATGACATGACATGAGGTTGAGTAAATGATGAAAGAATTTAATTTTTGGGAGAACTAACCCTTTAATATGACTACTGTAGTAGAAGATCTTTGTATTGTACTGAAGCCAAAATGTTGGTATCGATCCGACCTCTAACATGCATTAATATTCAGAGAATTTGTCTTAAAAATATTTCGAGTCCAAGAATAAATTCAAGGTTGTGAAGTTATAAACTGTCTGCTGTTGACATTGTATTTCTGCAAGGCAGTAGTTTTATTAGGTCAGAGCCTCAGTCTCAGAGCTGACACAAGGAGTCTTCAGTAAGAGCAGAATTTTCCTGCTGGGCTTCTGTGGGTCCGCTGGGACTGAACTGCCCTGTTTGCGTTCTTGCCAGAGGAGGATTTCTGCTGCTCTTACACAGTCTTGCTCTCACCAAAGTCAGTGTGACATCTCTAAAATATTCTCTTCTTTAAGATATACATGACTTCTAGTAGCCATTCGCAGTGTCTCTGCAGAGATCTGATGTTTCTAGATCAAAGGAGTTGATGAAATATTTCGAGCAAACATCCGTTTGGTGTCTGTCGAAGAAGATGGTTTTCCCCGCCTTGGATATTATTGTCTTTCCCCTCAGCTCTAATGAGTCAGTATTTGGCTCGATCACGTCATCTGAAGAAAGGGGAGGGCATGTGGCATGTTTCAAACAGTCTGAATTCATGTCAAGAGATTTACGAGGAAGGGAGGGGCCGTAGGGTGGATGGGGGTCGGAAGTGGTTGAAGCACAGGAAGCAGAGCTTGTTCGTTCAAGAAACATTCAGTCGGAAAAGTGTCTCAAAATGCTAGACTTCATGAACTGTATTAACAAGGAATTCTCCCACATTCTGTCAGAACTATTAACTCTTCCATCTCAGCTAGAGCTGTGAAGAAAATGTCAAATTTGAAGGTCAAGTGCAAGTATTTGAGTGACATAATATTCATCATTCTTCTCTCTGCCTTCTCATTGGATAACCTAAGCGATTTTTACTAAAATCCAACACCCATCATGCCCACCTGCACACCATTTGAAAAACTAGAAGTTATCTTCACAGTTCACTGAAGAGCTGTTTCTCAATATTCTACATTCGCTCTGAGCGCCAATACTAATGCAAGTACATTTGTAAATGTGAGCGCGCTGGCACTGTCTCATGGAGGCTGAAGCACCAGGGCTTGGCAGGCGCTCAGATGGAGCTCTACAGCATCTCATGAGGAAAAGAGCACATCTGTGCAGTCTTATGCTGGAGGGAAAATTCAGCCTCGAATACACATCAGTGTCATGCTTTCTGTGTAGACAACTTTGTTGATTATAATGGATGAAATTTCAACACATCATATGGCTTTGTTCATGTTCAGTGTAGAGTGTACACTAGAATAGAAAGTTCAAAAGATCAGCATTTATTTGAAATAGAATTTAAAATAGGCCTATATATATATATATATATATTTTTTTTTTTTTTTTTTTTTTTTTTTGTGGAGTCTGTGATACATTACCATTCAAAAGTTTCCCAGGTGAAAAAAGTACACTTCCATAATGTACTTATTTTTGCGCACTAATATTGCACTTAATATACTAAAAAATCTTTTTTTACTTCTTAAGATCATCTTAAGAACATCTAAGTGTACTCAACTGTGCTATTTTGAGACACCATGAATATGAACTAAAATGTGCTTTTAACATACTATCTCTACATTTTTTCAATACAGAGATAGTATGTTAAAAACACATTTTAGTTCATATTCATGATGTCTCAAAATAGCACAGTTGAGTACACTTAGATGTTCTTAAGATTATCTTAAAAAGTACTAAAGAAGAATTTTTAGTATATTAAGTACAAAATTAGTGTGTGAAAATAGAGCACTTTAAGTACATTATGGAAGTGTACTTTTTTCACCTGGGTTGTGGTACAATTTAAAAAGAAAGAAAGGAAATTAATACTATTATTCAGCAAGGGTGCATTAAATTGGCCAAAAATGACATTAAAGACATTTATAATGTTACAAAAAGATTTATATTTTAAATAAATGAGGTTTATACATTAATATATAGCTGCTTTTACATCCAAATTTTCATCATTTTTAAAGGGATAGTTCACCCAAAAATGAAAATTATCCCATGATTTACTCGCCCTCAAGCCATATAGGTGTATATGACTATCTTATTTCAGACGAACACAATCAGAGATATATTTAAAAATATCCTTAGTCCTCCAAGGTT
The DNA here is from genome assembly GCF_019924925.1 of Ctenopharyngodon idella. Taxonomy (NCBI): domain Eukaryota; kingdom Metazoa; phylum Chordata; class Actinopteri; order Cypriniformes; family Xenocyprididae; genus Ctenopharyngodon; species Ctenopharyngodon idella. The sequence goes on along the minus strand of NC_067235.1, from coordinate 11,946,354 downwards.
TATAATGGTTGTGAATCGGGGGCCACGTTTTGAAGTAAGAAATAATGCATGCATCCATAAAAAAAGTAATATATACGAATCCAGGGGGTTTATAAAGGCCTTCTGAAGTGAAGGGATGTGTTTTTGTAAGAAAAATATCCATATTTAAAACTTTATAAATTCAAATAACTAGCTTCCGGCAGACGACCGTATGCAGAATGCCAAATTTCTGAGCTCGGAGCCCTCCCCCTGGACAGCATGCCAAATACGCATAACCTTTACTCAATTATATGTAAGTGTGAACTTATGAAATAATGCTTTGTGGTCATGTCATGAGGTGATACCCAACCAATTGTGTTACTTCCTCTGTCACCATCTTTGATGTGAGAAGTAGGAGAAACACATGCCCAAATACTAAAAACAAGTAATAGTTTTTGGAAAAAACCTACCTTAATGCAAAACTCCAGAAAATCAACCTCAGCCAAGTTTATGTGCAGATCAAATGTTATTATTTAACTGAAAATTTGCATAGTTGGATGAAAACCCAGCATCTGCTAATATATAATTGAACTGATCTGGGGTCACAAATTTGTGTATATCGACTGTTTAACAATGGTATCCAACTTGACTCATCCATATTTTTTTTAACTCAAGTGTTATATAATGTGAAACTGTTTTTGCACGAATGCCAGACTTATCATTCATTTGTTATAAATAATCTTATCTTTGGTTTGGTTTTGTCTGTGTCCATCAAGTTCCACATAACCTTCCATTTGGAAAGTATTTCCAGGAATTCACTGGATTATCAGAAATATGAATTGCAACATGGTTATATAATATATAAAACATGGTTGAATTTACAGAAAAATAACTATATTATGATACAGTAGAGACCATTATGTTGATATAAAATTTCTTGTACCGTAAAATAATATTTAGGCTATCCTGCAAACCACATGCAATTTGAGTAGCCCTGAATTAGCCCTTCAGTTTATGCTTGACCAACACACTAGTGTGTTTCCTTTTCTTAAAGTGTCTGTAAAGCAACTAGTGTGTCTGATATTGTACAGCATAATGTTCTGCTCAAGGACACAGATGGAATAGACCAACAGGACACTACACTTTCAGGAGAGCTGCTGAGAGACAATCTGATTTTTCTAATGCAGTGTCATTGTGGTCATTGCAAATTGTAATGTTGTTTTATTAACAAAATTCGGGAGGAGCATGTTCAGATAATCTACAAAATCAGCTGAAGAGGAGGCCTAATAGCTGACTCACATCTGTCCCACAACAATTTTCCAGAATCCCTCCTCCATCCCAACTGCTCATAATTATCTGTTCCCATCCCAGCCAGGGATGAGGGGAGGGGAGTACTCTGGGTTTGGGCCACATTCCGAGTTTGAAGCCCTCCCCCTCGGACAGCACTCCAAATACTCTTTATTCGCAAGTGTGAACTCATGAATTATCAGCATAACGATTTGCCTGAATGATTGAATTGAAATTTACAATTTCAGAAAGTCTATGACAGCAGCACTTGAGTTGAATAAACTCTTTTGTTTTAAATATTCTAAAATCAGACACCGCAGTATTTAACAAGTACAATGTACTGAATGTTAATTTGTATTTAAAGAATGCTGAACACATTCTGCTCTAAATGACAGATGCTTGCACAAAAGCAAAAAACTTTGTCTATTGTAAAGATTTGCATTTTACCTGCATATTTGAATTTGAATGTAAATGCAGACGGAAGTGCAAAGTGGAGTTTGTAATGGATCAGATCAACACACCAGCTGAATTTTCTATGTTGGACAGTAAGCTGGAGCAGACATATATAATAAGAGCTGCCAGAGTGAAAGTTAATGAAGACCGATGTCCAGCTGAGATAGAACATCCTCTGAGAAACCTGCTCACAAAAGAAACCTCTCTGCTTCTGAACTTCCCTTTGAAATTGAAGCCTGCAGCTCAGTATTACAGCATAGACTTAATGAGAGATGATACTGATTCTGACGTCATTATACCATTATTAGAGTCCTAACGGATCCCGGTAAGACAGTTATCTGTCCTGAAGAAGCAAGAGGAGTCACTAAGCATGAGAATGTCATTGGTGGCATTGTTCTTGTTATTTTTTTAACTGCAAAGATGAAAATCCCAACACCCATCTTCTAGGGGTGTGTGTCTTGGGTAATTGTAACAACTCAAGTAATTTGGGTGGGACAGGGGCATTTTGTGCTTATACCGTACAGAAAATTGTGCAACTTTACTTTGAACATTACTTTACATCAAAAAAGAAACCAAAGACAATTCTATTTTGTAATTTTACATTAACAATGTAATGTTCTATTTATCAAAACCAAGTCAATCTCATCAAGTTATGTTTTAAGCATTTCTACATTCATTCCAAAATAATATCTAAAGGCAATAATAATTTAAACAGTATATTTTATTTGTGTATTGAGGTTTTTCTTTTTAATTGTCAACTTAGGCTATTTTGGATCATCAGTCATGCTCCGTAAACACCTTCTGTCACAGACACGAAGATGTATTTGCACCAAGCTGATTGCACTAAAAAAAAAACGCAGTCATCATGCTATCAGTCCATTTCAAGTTTGATTTTGATGTGACATAAAGCAGTGATATCTAACTGGGTGATCTGTTTACTTACTTTTCAATTAGTCTTCCCATTGACGGCATCATTTGTTCAGTCAAACTGACGCGCAGAACGCACATGTCAACAAGAGGCGGGATTTATCGCACAAACCAATCATATCCAATCATAACCAATTACATCCAGTCATAGCGTGATGGAGACATTGCCTCATCTCAAGTGACTTTGAGGAAACGGCCATGATATATACATATATATACACACACACACACATATATATATATATATATATATATATATATCATTGCTGCATTTAGTTCTCGAGTACAGTTGTGATAATGGCACGATTTCGCCCTCTGGATCAGTCTGAATCCGTTGGTGTGAGGAACGCTGTTACAACAGAGATAAACATCACACCTATAAAACACTTCCAAAGCAGGAGCTCCCATGTTTCTTGCACAACACTATGAGTCATTCATGCCTCTAAGACCTCAGACCTCACATAAGTATCAATAAAAGCTCTATCAGTGTCTCATCCCCAGCAATTCATCGCAAATCAGAGAGCAATGCATTCACCATGCGCCGCTTTGTTTTTGAGTGTCTTCAGGATCTGCTGCATAATTCAAGCCCACCAGCTGATTAGATTGAGGCTTTGCCCACGGGCTTGACTCAGGGCTGTTAAGCGGAGGTGGCACAGTGTGCATAAGCCTCTTTGGGCAGGGCGTTCTCAATGGAGTAAGTAGGGATTTCCTGACTTAATCTATTGGAAACACATTAAAAGACAATGAGTTGTATAGATTCGTCTACGGCAATGTTTTGATTTTGCAGCAGGGGGTACCAACCCCTTCAAAAAACTGGGCCGAACAACATTTTTTCCAACATATTTTGTGTGTTTTCCATTTATGAAAAATTTACATTTATGGAAAATTACTAATTATTTTAATTGCTATTTATTATTTATTATAGCAAATATCTAAAACTCTTTAACTAAATGTTGTCATATGAACAACTAATCAGTAATTAGACTGGACATTATATCTAAGCCACACTTTTTAATTATCATTTTTATATTGATGAATGTTACTATTTTATGTATTCTATTTAAACACAATCATTTTAATGAATCAATTTCATTCCCAGCTGACAAGGAATGTTCTCAAAACTTTGGCTAACTTACTGACAAGGTTCTCTTAAAGTTATGAACAAATGTTTTTCCAGTAATGTTGATAGAACGTTTGTTCAGAAATATAATGTTAGCTCAAAAAATGGTATTTACACATCATTCATTGAACTTTTTCTGAAATGTTTTAGTTGGACGTTTGTCTAACGTTTTTTAAACGCTACTTGTTTCTGAACATAACGTTTCCATATTGTTTGCAAGCTGATAAAATGAAATGTTTCCTTAATGTTCACATTAACTGGACGTTTTGATTGAGTAACCTAATGGGAACATTAGCAAAGCATTCTTAGATTTTTTTTTTTTTTTTGAGGAAGTGAGTGATGCAAACTTTGATTTAGACAAATGACTCCTGTGTTTGATTTGGACTGATTCAGTTTGAATGATTCATTAAAAAGAACAACACCAATCGACACATTGGCCAGCAAATTTTGCTGTTTGTTCATTTTAGAGTCAGTTAGGATAACACAATAGAAAATACTTTCAATTATTTTGAAATGCCCAGTCTTTCTCTCTCTTCATACAAGTTCACAACTAGGCTAAAATATATGTTTGTATATTTTGCTCAGTGGTTGTGGAGAAAACGTATGTCTTTTTTTTTTTTTGGCTTGGCTTGGCCATTTTCCCTTTTCTTCGTTTGGTTCTCTTTTATGTTCTCTTTCTCTTTGTGTGTTCTGCTCGTGTTTCTGTCTCTCTCACTCTGTGTTTCTGTTCTGTCTCTGTCGATTTTCCTTTATGTCTGTGCTCATTCACCCAGATACCCCCACTATAGTATAACATTGTGCAGTCATATATGTTTTATCTTCTCTCAAAATAACAGAACTTGTCTGTCTCAAAACAAGGTCTTTTTCAAGTCAGTCAATGTAATATTACTTGATGTGTAGAACCAGAGACCAGACTTCAGACTGACATCTTTTGTGAACTGGACTGTTATGCTATGGGTGCTGGAGTGTTGAAGGAACAGTTGACCAAAAATGAAAATCTGGTCAGCATTTACTCAACCTCATGTTGTTCCAACCCAGTATTATTATCATTTTTTTATTAATTGACATGACTTGTGTGTTATATTCCAAGTCCATACGATCTCTTCATATGCAGAACAAGACTGAAATTTAAGCTGTTATTCACTGCTAATCTTCCTTTATGGCAGAGCTCTCAAATATCATCATTGTGTTTAAAAATGTAAAAATGATATAGAGAGCTACGGCAAAGGGGAAGATTATCAGTGTGACAACGTTAGTAAGAAATTTAAGGCAGTAAATAATAATACATAAAATAAAGCATAGACTTTATAATTTTGTTTAAGGGATAGTTAACCCATAAATGACTATCTTCTTTCAGAAGAACACAATCGGAGATATATTTAAAAATATCCTTGCTCTTCCAAGCTTTATAATGGTAGTGAAGGGGCAAAGTGGTAAGCTTAGACGCCTCTCGCAGTTCAAACAAATAGGGCCGGGCAACAAACTCAAGCTCCTCTTATATCAAAGTCATCCCACATTTCTCTTTAAAAATGATCACTTTAGACTAATTCGTGACTGGTGTTTTGTTTTGCTCTATCCTCTGCTTCCGCATTCATCGTTGCGTCATGTGTTGGGTCAGAGGTTACTCTTCCGCCGCAAATCGATGCGTCCGGCCGGAAGCTACTTATTATAGTTTTAAATAAGGATATTTTTCTTACAAAAACCCATCGCTTCACTTCAGAAGGCCTTTATTAACCCTTTGGAGCCGTATGGATTATTTTTATGATGGATGGATGCATTTTGTGGCTTCAAATCTCCCCCCCCCCCCCACCACCACCACTACCACCAATATAAAGCTTGGAGGAGCAACGATATTTTTAAATATTTCTCCAATTGTGTTCTTCTGAAAGAAGAAAGTCGTATACACCTAGGATGGCTTGAGGGTGAGTAAATCATGGGATAATTTTCATTTTGGGGTGAACTTATCCTTTAAGATCATATATTAATCTACTGTTTAATTTGACAGTGTATTCAAAATGTATCGATGTATACATAAACAGTAAAATCTAGTCTGACTTTGGCACCCTTTTCTCTGCAACATAATCTGCACTGTTGCACCTTGGCATTAAAATATGTAGCCCCAAAACAGAGATCAAGGGAGTTATTTAAAGCCCCAGCAGGCCTCCACATCATCTTGGACCCAGATCTTGCCGACCTGGGGAGAAGGACCTGATATCTCTCACTCCCATTTCTGTAAACATAAGAAAACTGTTGAGTTGCAGAACAAAGTTTAATGTTGTAATGATGGGTCGACAGAATGTGGATCCATTTGCAGCTATTTTATTAAAAGGACTTACAGAATAGACAGGGCAAAGGCAGAGGCATAAACAGGGACAGGCAATGGTCGAGGCAGGTGGCAGACAAACAGAATCAGGGTACAGGCAAGGATCAGGGCAGGCAGCAAAACAATCACAGTCCAGGAAACAGGCAAAGATCAGGGTAGGCAGCAAAGGGTCGCAGGGAATAAACAGTCCAATCGGTAACAGGTAAACAGTCCACAGAAAACGCTCAGAAATGATCACCAAGGCAAATCAAGACTTCACAATGTGTGAGTGTGTGTCTTAAATAGTGTGAGTGTGATCAGTCCCAGGAATAAGGGGGCCCATGGGAAACGTAGTCCGAATGAGAACTGATCAGTATTCCGGTGATGGCTCCCTCCGGTGGTCCGGAGGAAGGGCCGAGGGAGCCACATTCGTGACAAATGTCAATGTTAATCTACTCTCACAGTAATTAATTAAAAAAAGAAACATAAAACAGGAAATTATATTATGGAGAGGACTCCTGCAGACCTTCTTGACTGTGCGGCAAAATCAATTAACCTTTTAAATATGTAAAATATCTTTTAGAAATTTTAAAATACTGTTTTTATGACATGCAAGGTTATTTTAGATTGTTAAATATAGTACCTGGGTTATTATCGATAACTAAAGCTAAAACCATAAAAAACATTTTCATTACTTTAAATAAAATAAACATTAACTGAAATAAAACAAGTTACCCCTAAAGGGGCATGTCACATTCAGGTCATGTTCTGTTTTGTTCATTGTCATGTTCTGTTTAGTTTCTAGGTCATGGTTTTTGTTGGCTATGTTCAGACTGCAGGCAAATCGGATGTTTTCTCAAATCAGATCTTTTCAGACAGACTGTCTGCACTATTAATTGTAAGTGATCAATTAAGATTTGTTTGTCCAGACATAACCAACCCATCTGCATGGGTTGCTTTGGTAACAATGTAGGCATACCCATGTATGTGATGAACCTTTCAAAACGGATGCAGGAAAAATGGAAGTGCATCATCTTACTCTCCAAATAAGCACCCTGTGAAGATGCGGTGCCGAACTCCTCTGTTGCACAAGAAAAACGTCTCGGGTTACGAATGTAACCCTTGTTCCCTGAGAAGGGAACGAGGTGCTGCGTTGTCTTGACGACACTTTGGGGAAGCCCTTGGCGTGCAAACATCTGAAGCACATGTGAAACTAGACCAACCCTGATTGGTGCTGCGCCGTGACATACTCAGTGACGTGGCATGTGGAATACACTGAAGCTAAAAAGAGATGCCGGCACACAGTAGTGTCAGCTTCTGATAAGAAGAAAAAGGGACGCAGTGTCTCATTCCCTTCTTAGGGAACAAGGGTTACAGTCGTAACATGAGACGTTCCCTTTCAAGGGAACTTGCGCTGTGTCATCTTGACGACACTTTGGGGAATGTAATGCCCACTGCGCCATGCCAAGTGATGTCTGTCCTAGTGTGAAACTGTCCAGGTACAGCTTAGGACAAGAGGAACTGTGCGCCCGGCGTGGAAGGAAGATGCAGACTATAAAATCTAATGAACGTTTGCGGGGTAGCCCAGCCCGCCGCATCACATATTTCTTGCAAGGCATGCCGCGTAATGGTAGGCCAAAGAAATTGCCTCGACAATCCAGTTGCCGATTGTCTGCTTGGAGGCTGGGGATCCTTTCCTGGGCGACCCGAAACATACTAACAGCTGGTCTGACTTCCTCCAGTGAGAAAACCTCTGAAGAATAGTAGATCTAGGCACCTTAGGCATGTAGCCAAATCTAGGGTGTAAGATAGCCTTCACCCTCCCAGGAGCAAATTCCAAGCAGGGAGGGGAAATAGACAGAGCTTCAAGATCCCCAACTCTCTTGATGGATGTAATGGCCAGCAAAAAAGCTATCTTTAGTGTGAAAATTTTCTCAGACGCTGACTCAAGTGGTTCAGAAGGGGCCAGGGATATCCATTCGAGAACCACCGCCAGATCCCAGGCTGGGACTCTGGTATGAGTCGCAGGCCTCAACCTCCATACGTACAACCAACTGGTGCCTCCCCAGAGGTCTTCGTGGATGGAGCTCTAGAGTTGAATATAGTCTCGACCACTCAGGCTGAGAGACCAGCCTCTAGGTACTGAGCCCCCTCAGGGGCCAGACCCACAGATTCCACAGCTCTGGATGGCGGTGAAATATTGTGCACCCACCCTGGAAAAGCAGGTCCCTCCTGATGGGAATCTCCCAAGGAGGGCCTGCCAGGAGTGACACGATGTCTGAGAACCATACTTGGGCCGGCCAGAATGGGGCTTCCAAAAGGAGACTGACCCCATCCCGATGGACCTTTCTAGAACTCCCGGGAGCAGAGCGATTGGGGGAAATGCATACAGGCGTAGCCTTGGCAACGTCTGCACCATGGTGTCCTGGAAGCGTGAGAGAGAACAACAGCGGATCTAGAGCACAACCTCTGCTTCTCGCAGGGCCAGTCAATATTTAATTTATCTACAGCACGAGTGAAAACCTCCACAAGCTCCTCATAAGCGGAGTCATGGAGTGGTGAGTCTTCAAATTCCCCCGCGTCGATGCTGAGCACATCCACATCCTTAGATACAGATAGCTCAAGCATCAAGCCCTCATCCTGGGCGGAAGAAGCCGCAGAGCTGGCTTCTGCATTAGGATTGAGGCTGTCAGAGCTGGCTGATGAGTGCTGAGAAAGCGCCTCGGCAGCATTTATTAACCCACTGGAGTAGTATGGATTACTTTGATGATAGATAGATGTGCTTTTTGGAGCTTCAAAAACTCGGGCACTATTCAATGCCATTACAAAGCTGGGAAGAGCCTGAATATTATTTAATATAAGTCTGATTGTGTTTGACTGAAAGAAGATAGTCATATACACTTAGGATGTCTTGAGGATGAGTAAAATATGGGTTAATTTTCATTTTTGGGTGAACTAACCCTTTAAGGTCACAGAAACTACATAACCATTGTAAAGTACACAATACTAATAGCATGAGCTGTTAAAAAAAAACATATGATGATTAATAGAATGACATGAAATCATACCTGCATGTAAATCCTTCCCAGCTAACACATGACATACCAGTTATGTAATTTATTTTGGTACTTTTTGTTAATTTCATGACTTACTAATTGAAAACGTAGCTCATAATTTCATTTACTCTTTATAGTGAAGTGATATACAGTGCGGGGCTCTGCATTTGTGCATGCTGCAAGCAGAGTATAACATCTGAGAGTACAGGAAAGTTGTTTTTCTAAGGTGAGAGACAAGTTATAAAAATTAATAACATTAGAATAATGACACTGACATATAGCCTGACAACATCTAATCTGATATCAGATACAGAATCAGGACAACGCGTTTTTCTGAGGCACACTTTAGTTAAATTGCATCTGACAGAAGAGTCAACAAAATAAAAGTCTTGCATCAGAAAAACATTTAGAATTATGTTTTTTTGTTGTTGTTTCTTTGACTACACAGTCCACGACCCACTTTTGGGCCACAACCTACCAGTTGAGAAACAGTTTTAAACTATATTTTTAGAAAATGCTTTCTCCTCTTCTTTATCATTTACCAGGGGAACTTTGAGTGATCAACCATCAGAACTTCACAAGAAGTTATAAATATTTTAAACTCTTTTTGAGTTGTTTTGAACTTGAAAAATAAAGCTTTGGCAACCAAATTCTCGCTATACACTCACACTAGTACATTTAATCAACCTAAAATTCAATTAATCCAGAGGTCTCCAAAGAGCACCGGTTGTCATAGAGGTTGCATTAATACGGCTAAATTTCCTTCATTAAACTAGCTTCTCCTGAGGGAAATGCAGGCCTGTGTCATAAATCAAGCTCTAACATGTCTCTATCCCCATAGGTCCCTCCCTCAAGAGTGAAGTGCCTGCTTGATATGTTTGCCAACACTTTGTGCAGGCAGAAGTTGTGAGACATCCCTTACCGTAACCATTCATCTAACAAGCTCTGCTGGTCATAAACCCCTCAAATATACTCCAGTCTGCTAAACCACCATCTCGTTACCGCTGTAAGATATATACCTCTTTAATCAAGCTCGATCGCTCCAGTAATACTGCCAATTACTCCAGCCTGCTGTAAAATCCCCCTGATTATCCCGCTTGCTTATGATAGAGGCTGCAGGTTAATGATAATCTGCCAATACGATCACTCTGGTGCATTTACGCCTCTGTCTATGACTGAAACTGCCTCTTACATTTTCAGTAATTAAGTGTTCTGTGGTTTAATTATACACCTTTAAATATTAGAACAAACTAGAGCGATTATTATTCGTGTTGTATTTGTGTGTGTGGGTGTGTCTATGTGTGTGTGAGAAAGATTTGGGCATCCTACATTTACAGAGACCCCTTGACATCACCCTCTCATTTCCTGGAACATTATAGCACCTCATCAGTCCGCCGGCGCCCTGCCTGTACCGCCACTGTCATTCGTTTTCCATCAGAGCTTTGTGTGGTAGTTATTTTTGGCATTGTCTGTGCCGTGCTCACTTTCAAAAGAAACATACAATACGCTGCACCCTGTGACAGAGAGATTAAATTACAGGGCCGCAGACACAGAGAGAGCTGCCAGTCATTCTATCTCACCTAGACCGTAATATGTCACTCCCTCGTCTTTGCGGACGCTGCAGTAACAAGTGCAGGTCTTGACCCGCAGAGGTGGTTTTCATTGTGTCTTTCTGCTGTGCTGCATCTGAGCATTATCCTAATTTGTCTCCCTGTTGTTTGTGTTTTAGATGGTTTGTTGTTGCAGCATATTCACTCTGTCACGCTTGGTCTCCTTATAAATAATAAATAAGAAATATTGTTCTGAGAGTTGCCACTCTCTTGCCATACAGATTTTTATTTTTATTTTTTTGGAATGTGTTGTTATAGAAAGTTTGGCTGATACGCATAGATAATTACTTTTATATTATGATCTTCATAATAATTGTCTGTGTATGACCATTAGGATTAGGATTTTTGCAATTTTTATAAGAGTAAGTACATTTGGTTCTGCACAATCCTTATAATTGTAATCCAATAGGGGTTGATCCGTGATCTGTACGAACGCATGTGATTCGTGGATTAACTGCATTTAGCCATTATATAGTGAAAGTTTATTATTTGCACTTGTTTGTAAGTCTTACCAATTTAAAACACTCAAGCGTTTTTAAACAATTCAAATGCAAGAAGAGTCAAATTTCGCAATCGCACGTTGTTTTCTGTGCGCACAAACTTAAAGCATGCATGCTCACAAAGGCGCATTTCAGATGTGCACGAACACATAATCGAGCTATGTAAGCCCGGAACACACCAAGCCGATGGTCGGTCGTCGGGCAGTTTTTGTTCACCGGCCGACTAAGTTTTCTCAGTGTGTTCCACACCGTCGGCTGAAGTTGGTCCTCATCGGCTTTTTTTTTTCGGCCGATTCGACATGTTGAATCGGCGTCGGAGCTCGTCGGTCAGTCGGGCCATCTGATCATTCTGTTTGGCTGTTCAGCTACTGCCACCTGCTGGTACGGAAAGGCATGTCTTCTTACGCAGACGCAGAGCGGACGTGCTACTTGGCCGTCGAGTGTCGTTTTGGTGTGTCAGGGCAACTTTGGACCCAGACGCTGCCGTTTACTTTATACAGTGAACACTTGCAGTGTAATTACAATTATATTTATATTATTACGTTTCTGTACATGAATACTACTGTTAGACCTAACTTTATTTATAACTGTTCTATAGTATTTATCTATGTTTTAATTTGTGTATTCTTATTTTTACTGTCTGTTCACTTGCCTTTAATGATGTTTGAACTTTATTAGTTAGTTTTTGCTGTGGTATCAAAGTACTTAAAGTGTTTTTTAAGTTAAATGTCAAGCATAGTTATATTTGTCTTAAAAACACCATTTTTATTTGTATTTTATTTTTATTTATTTATTTATTTTTTGCTGATCCGAAAAATGATCTGATCCATGACTCGAAAACCGTAATATGATTCGAACTGTGAGTTTTGTGATCCGTTACACCACTATAATCCAAACAAACAAAAAATCTTGTTCTTGTAATGATTTTTTTTATTACTGTATTACAATGATGTATTTTTTGTATTATATATATATATATATATATATATATATAAAACAGACCAGCATATATATATATATATATATATATATATATATATAATACATATATATAATACAGTAATAAAAAAAATCATGTCTGGGCACAATGATTTTTAGTTTGTTTGTTTGTTGTTTGTTTATTAAAATCAGTATAAATGAAATTCTGTATCATCTGTATTTATAATTGTTTTCATTAAATTTTCATTTCATTAAATTATCTTAGTAATAATAATAATATAAATATTTAGTAAATATTAAATTTTATTATATATTGTAGTAGTAAATGTTACATTGTAAATATATATATATATATATATATATATATATTTAGTAATATATATATGTATGTATGTATTCAAACATATTATTACAATTTAACGCAATTGTTTTGTAAGTTAAAAAAAAAAAATGTAATTTATTCCTGTGGTGGAAAAGATGCTTTTTTAATACAAACGCAGACATTGTTGCTCTTATGATTCTGTTAAGATAGTCTATTGGTCCATTTCCCTTCCTTTCGCTTGCTTCCTTTAATAAATAATGAATAGGTCATAAATAGTACTAAAAACAGCTGCCTCAACAGAGTTTTGATTAAAGAGTGAAATTAAGAATCTGTATATTTATCTGTTATTTCTGTGTCTATAATTGATGTAGTGTGAGAGGGTCTTGGATTGCCCACAACATTAATAAATCTTTAATTCAGACCGGCTGTCTGTGGGTTGGAGCGCTGCGATGTGGCCCATTTCCCCAGTCTGTCACTTCTATGACGTAACAACCAGAGATTCACACATTAACGAGGGGTGCGTTTCAAAGCATTGTTAGTGAACTATGGTCACAAGTTCCACCGTTACCAGCATAGTTCAACAAAGTTCAGGTGTTTCCCAAAACCATAGTTCCAACGAACATTTGCAAACAGTATTGCAGTATTAGTTGTGTGGTTGAAACTACAGCTCTCAAACCTCAACCTGTGGTTAGAAGGACAGTTTTTTGTTAGTGTGACATGTGGCCTTACATAGATCTGGCTCTTAAGCAAAATAAGCAACAACATGCAGTACATTCTATATCTTTCATTTCAAATATATACAAATTATATTCTACATCTTTTAGTTTGTCAAGAGAATTAAAGCGCTGCACACCCCAGAGTGATGTAAGAGGGAACTTGCTTTGAATGAAACATCTGGAAATAAAGCAAAACAATGGAGAACAAAAATAGCAAAGTAGACTTCGGATGCCATGTTCATTATTTACAGCAATAATCTGACATGAATTTGATATAGAACGGATTAATTAGATATTATTTCTCCACTACTTGTGAGATGTATATCGTTGAACCAACATGGTTCGAAAGACTATTGTACTATGTGGTTAAGCAGTGTTAATTGACTGAGACCAATCAGACACAATTATTTGTTATATTCCATAAATGATCAACCAGACCCCTTACCCAACAAACAAACTAGGTGTCTGTGAAATATCCCCAAACTGTAACTAGCACCCAGATACAGGACAGGCCTCTGGTTACCATGGTAACAATTAATAGTTTTAATAGTCCATCAACACCCTATCAAATTACATATGCAAAACACCATGCTCGAAGACAAAGGATCGTATGGTTTCCTTCGGAAGGTATGACTCCTTATTGGCTCACCCACCTCCTGATGCTGTGACATCTTCACACTTTAAAAGATCACAAGATCACACGGATTCTGAGAAATTCTGACGTGAAGATGATGCTTAGCTAGATAACCTGTAAGGGACCCCAAGTTTATGACAGGCTGCGGTCATATCTTTCCATTCATCAAAGATCCTCTGACTCAAACTGGTTTGCACAAGGCAGTTCATGTGCTGAATTTCAAACAATGTGATAACTTCTTACTTTCCTGTATTCTGCTTCAGCTCTCTTTCCATTGCTAAACTATATGCACATATGTATGCGTATGTTAGATTGGTTTAAGTTAGGGATGCACCGATACCATTTTTTTAAGGACCGAGTATGAGTACCGTTATTTTTTTTCTATTACTTGCCGATACCGATACCTATACGTTTATTAATTTTTCTCTCTCTCTTTTTTTGGTGATGTTGCAGTTTTCCAAGCACAACACAGTGACACTAATAAATGTAGGACAGCTTCTTTATTATTACTCTAATGAAAAAAGTAATCATTTTTATGTGCTTGTCAAAAACTTAAAGAACAAAAATTTCACAGTGTCCAGTAACCTTCAAAGGGCATTATTACCAATATATTTAATTGTTTTTATATAAAAAGAAATGTACAAATTACAAACAATACAACAAATGCCATAGAGATACAAATTAAATAAACTTGTTTTTCAGATACAGTAGGTTTATTTACCATGTATACATTTATTTAACATATTTTGTTGTTTTATTAACATTAATGACAAATATAGGCTACGGTCCCTTTAAGACCGAATCCATGAATACTGACACATATCCTGTTTTCACCCAAATGTTTACATCCACTTAAGCCATAACCGACTGTATTTACGTGAGATACTCCACACGATGGACATTTTGACACCTATGTGTGCATTTGACCATTTAGGCGCAAGGAGAACTGATCGCGCGCAAGAAAGAGAGAGCGCTTCTGGTCTGTGTCATTCAGCGTGATTCCGCCTATCCTGCCTTCACTAATCGATAACGAATTGTGATTGAAAGCATGCAGTTCATAATGTGTGTGTTGTCATCATTAATTTGCAGTATTTCCACACCTCTGAGGCTGACATTGTTTCTGCTGCTGCCGTGGTTGTCTCTGTGCACGGAAAATTCTGTCAGTTACGTCACGTAAGGTGTCGTCTTTGGTATCGGGGGTATTTTTACGAGTACAAGTACAAGTACATGAGCTTAGTATCGGGCCCGATACCGATACTAGTATCTGTGCATCCCTAGTTTAAGTGTTTAATCTAGTTAATAAAGTTTTGTTCGTGTCACATGTAAAGTTGTTTGTAATTCATGCTCATACTGTAGTCCCTAATCATGCAGATTTTGGCTACATGCTACATACAGTGTTACAGTAAGAAAGTTATTTCCCATACCCCCAAAAAATGAACATTTCTTAGAATTAATAAAAAATTTGAGTGATTGCTGGATGAACTGGTTAGTTGATTGTGGCATTAATTGTGATATATCAAGTAGGGCCTAAATTCTTACAGCTGATCTAAATATAATATTAGTTAGAATTAATTATTCATATTTCCTTTTCAGCTAATTTAAAGCTATTAATCATAAGCTGTTAATCATAACACAAAGATATATAAGTGGCTGCTTTCCTGCTTATCATCAGCTCTTGTCCAGTAATATGGTTTTATGGCTGCAGTAATACTCTAGAACAGGGGTATTCAAATAAAGTTACAAGAGGTCCGGTCTCTATATTTCCTTCCCAGCGGAGGTCAATACTTTTTTGGAATAGTTATAAATATTTTTATCTGGGCAGCATTAGTATTTTGTAAAAAAAAAAAAAAAAAAAAAAAAAAAAAGCTAAACATTCAAAATAGCCATTAAAATGAGGATATTGAGTCCCGAGAGCCAAAGCAGTGGCGTCTGAGAAGTAAAAAAAAAAAAAAAAAAAGTCAATATTTCATCAGTTGAGCACAATTTGATATGAATATTAATTTATCAGGCTATTTTTTCTGTTTAGATAGACTTTATAGACTTCAGACAGAATTTCGTTGTACAATGTATATTGACAATAAAGTCGTAGGGCCCTATTTTAACGATCTAAGCACACGGTCTGAAGCACACGGCGCAAGTGCGCTTAGTGCGTGTCCGAATCCACTTTTGCTAGTTTAACAGCGGGAAAAATGGTCGACGCGCCCTGCGCATGGTCTAGAAGGGTTGTCCCTATTCTCTAAATGAGTAATGGGTGTGTTTTGGGTGTAACGTGCAATAAACGAGTAATGAGTGTGTTTTGGGTGTAACGTGCAATAAACTAATCTCATCTCCCATTCCCTTAAAAAGCCAGTTGCGCTCGTGCCATGCTATGGCGGAATTTGCAAGCGGAAAAACTGAACACTTCTCTAGTGAGGAAACGGATCTGCTTGTGCACGAGGTTAAAGTACGCGAGCAGACCATCTACGGGAAAAGCCGGCTTCCACCAAAGCATTTTTTTCTTTATGCGCACAATAATAATCTTTTACATTGTAATCCTTTTCTTTTTAATATTTGGCATGTTTGTGTGCTGGTGCGTGCCCCTGTGTGTGTAACAAGCAGAGTGTACACACGTTGTGCACCCGCATATAGGTGCATATTACTAACGCGCCCTTTAAATAACAAAGCAAATATTGCACCATTGACTTTAGACCAGGTTTCAGTTAGTCAATGGCGCAGTTGTTTTCAGTTGCCTCAGAATAGCAATGCGCCAACAATGTGCATGAACACACCTCGTTTTCAGACCAGCACACCCATGGGCGCACAAATGGGCGCAAATGCATTTGCTATTTAAACAACATGGTGCAGGACATGAAAATGATAAATGTGTTGGGCTGAAACTAGCAAAAAACATATTGCGTCGGGTGTACGATAGGGCCCTAAGTCTGGTACAGTAAGTCTAAGTCTAAAATGCTTTGTTCAGCATTTTGAACAGAAATTTTTTTTATTGTTTTCTTTTCAACATTATGAACATAAAACAAAGTTATCTAAGTAATTTCATAGTTTTAATTGTCTTTTCTTTCCATCTACAAATAATTTTCCCAATTATATCATTGTTTATCATGAAATTTTCTTAACATGCTGATTAATAGGTAAATGTGTAATGCTAAATGTGTAAAACTAATGCTAAATGTGTGTATATATATATATATATATATATATATAAAACGTTGCAAACCTGGTTTGAAAGGTCAGAGACATATACTGTATGTATGACAGATAAAAATAACTATTTGCTTCATCCAAATTTTCTGAAGCGTTTTAGCGAAAATATACATTATTTTGCTGCTCACCATGTTTCTTCTACTGTTACTGTGTCATGTGCAGCTCTTGTAGAGCTTTATGTCTTTAGCGGGGAGAGAAGTAACGCGCAAGGAACGGAGAGGGCATAAACGTACCGAGTTTGGCTCTATATAAAAATATTAGAGGAATGCTAAATGATCCTTACCATAAACGGCCCTGCTCTAGAATCATCCAGCAGCACTGCCCTAAAATATTTGTTGGCCAAAAAAGTTGTGATTCATACAGCTTTTGTGCTTTATTCCAATGTTTTTTGGAAGCCGTACTATAGCTTGCTGTGCTGAACAGACAGAAATGTATGTTATTTACTGAAAGTCTTGACATCCACGCTTTAAAACGTACACCTTGGCGCACTTAGCGATGATCATTTTTGTCAGTTGGATCTCTTCAATTAATGACTTGATCTGGTACATAAAACCAGTCTGAATGATTTGAGCTAAAATGTTCAACTCACAGACAGCACAGCAATTCTGAAGAAGAAGAAAGTTATCAGTGTGCAATGACAATTTCAATCTGTTCTTCACAAAAAAATGGCTTCAGAAGGCATGTAATATAGTCTACGAGTCACATAGACTATTTTATGATACTATTATGGTACTTTCATGTCCATTTCGAAGCTTGAAAGCTTCAATCTTCGTTCACTGCAATTGTATCAAGAACAAGTTCTTTAAAATTTCTCTTTATGTGTTCCATGGAACAAAGTTAAATGGGTTTGAAATGACATGAGGGGGAGTAAATGATGCCAGAATATTTATTTTTGGGTGGACTATATCTTTGAAGCTCAAGTTGAGTGCTTGAGCCCCTTGATTTCAGACGGCAAGCTGCAACTGAAAAAGGATCTTGTGAACATATGAACTCATGAAGCAAATACACAACAAAAGTGCTATTTAAGGATCAGTCAGGATTTAAGCATCAGATTCCTAAGAAAGAATGTGAAAAACATAAATAGCTCATATCTAACTGATATCCAACATCTATATTTACAACTTAAACCATTCTGTCTCTGTCTTTATTGGCATAAATAAATAGCCTGTGCTGTATTCAACTGTACACATGACAGTAGGACGTGACTCAATGCCCAGAGATTTTCTTCAGATAAACAGCCTGCTTCATAAAGCTAGAGTTACACGCCGTGTGTGCATGTGTTTGCACTTATGCTGGTCTTTGTAAGATGGTTATTGTGTGTGTGTTTGCATAGTTTATATGCTTCTGTGCACATACATGTTTGCATATTCCTGCTTGTGTGTAAGGTTAGATACTGCATGTCCATGGATTTTCTCTTTTATTAACGTAGATTTTACAACCCAGCCTCATTGGAATAACGTGCTTGTGGCGACATTTCTGAAAAAACGATATTATGTCGTTTATTGCGCATTTCGCAACACTTTCATAGTGAAATGTTCAGTGAGTGGCGCTAAAAGCATTTAGTTTTATCTGAAACAGATGAATGTGAATCTGGAAATGTTTTGTTCTGCTGGTTGTTATACGTATTATGGTGGTTTAGAAATAAAATGGTTGGGTAAATGGCTCTTAAAGCTTAATTCTCTATCACGTTTGAAAATAACTTACTATCTACACTAAACCCTAGCATAAACTTAACTGATAGTGTTATCAAAAGCAAACTTGAGATAAAAACACATTTGCTAAAGCAACCATACCATTTTAGCTTGCTTCTACACATCTGTGAGCTCTTTTATCATGACTTGTAATACACAGGACTCATATCGGAGTGCTCCACATTGCAAGTGCAGTGCTGTACCAGGTGAGCTACTGAGCAAGTTTACTACAAAAGCCTTAGATATGGAACTGGTTTGCATGTAAATGTCAAAATGTATTAGTTTACAAATCATGCACTATGGTAAAAGTGTTTTCAGGTAATATGCAAGGAACCACATGAAAATAATTGACTATAAATAATTAATAAACTGCCCCTGTAAGCATAGTCTGTTTAGGAATAAAGGTTGTTGGAGTCTCTAGTAGTTGTTTACTGCCTCTAGTGGTCATTTTAGCTATCAGCTGTCATGAAATGCATGTATAGATACGTTTTTGGAGTTTTGCAAAAAATAGTACTAATTAGTCTCAATCCCAGTGTAGGATTTTGCCATCTCTTAATTCAGTGTTCACTTTACGTCATTACATTACATTTCACATTACGGTCATACTAAATGATCTCAAGTTCACTATGAATAAGGTATAAGCAGAAATTCCCTCTTTTCCAGGCAAAACATTGCCAACATTTGTGCAAAGGCTTGTTGGGTTTGTGTGGTACGTTTCAAATTTTGTGTGTAAATGAACATATCGGTACGGCACCAGTAAGTGATGTCAATCATTAGCCACGTTTACATGTACACTTTTTTGTCATTCCGATTAAAATAATTCCGACTGAAAGATTCGGTGGACTGTTTACATGAGACATTATTTAATACGATATGGTGTTTACACTTTCAATCGGAATGACTTTGTGACATTGTGCACATTAGCCTATGTCCTGTTTCAGTTTTACTCCAGTTTGATTTTGCCGCCGCCATTTTGCATTCTGACGACCCCTGACCTATTGACGTGATGACGTAGACGAAAACTAATCGGTTTAACGCGTTTACATCTCATAATTTTTATTTTGTTCGGTTTATAGAAAGGTTTATCCCACCTTTCTCAAACCGATTACAATTTCATTCGATTTGGGCATTTTTATTCCGATTGAGGTGTTTATATGGAGCATTTTAATTCGGATTGGACTTTTAAACCGATTACAATGCTCCATGTAAACGCACCTATTGACCAAAGTCAAGTCAAGCTAAGATGAATACTGTATAGTTTGTCTGAGCTGTAAAAATAGACTGGTTTCATGTTCATTTGAGCCAGATTGGACATGTCTCTTAAAGAGAAGTTTACTTCAGACAGCTAGCGCATTTAGCGAACCGTTAGGGAATGGAACAGGTCCGGAGAGTCTGCAGGATCCAGAGACACAATTTTTAAAACTTTTAATGTAATCTTCAAAATTAAAAGCCTGTGGTGAAATGCTTAAATACAGTGTTTAAGGGTGTGTTCACATTTGGCAGGTTTATTTAGATTAAAACGAACTCTGGTGTGATTGCTCTCAATGTTTTGTTAGTGTGTTTCATTTGAATAAGTGTGAAAGCTGCCATTTGAACATTGGTGCACACCAAAGAAGCAGAACGAGACCTCTGAAAATTTTGGTCTCGGTCCGCTTCCAAACAAACTATGAAATATGAACGCAACATGGAACAAAGACATCTAAACGAACCAAAAACAGGATATGATGTCACAAGATCCTAAAAAGGACAGAATGCTCAAACATACCTGGTTTTTCTCATCACACATTGCAGTTCGGTACAGGCGTCGGAGCCACCGTCTCCTGGCAGCAGATCTTTATTTGTGTGCACAATGGAGGAATTTCTGGTGCTGTTTTGTCTCCTTTACACATTTCATAAGCACTTTACAAGTTGGTCAGCTGGTAAAAATGCCATCGCAAAATATATGTCATAAAAGGGTTTTAAGCAGCATTTTTTATGGTATATTGAAATTGTAGGAAAAAAAAAATCTAGGAAACGTATATTATAGATGCTTTCCTTTTTGAATAGATGCTTTGCTTTTTCAATCAACCTTTTGTCTTTAGAATAGTTAAAATCATTGGTAACACTTTACAATAAGGTTCATTAGTTAAACATTAGTTAGTGCATGAAACAACCATGAAATAACCATGAGCAATACATTTGTTACTGTATTTACTAATCTTCGTTAACGTTAGTTAATGAAAATACAGTTGTTCATTGTTTGTTCATGTTAGTTTACAGTGCATTAACTGTTAACAAGATTTTAATAATGTATTAGTAAATGTTGAAATTAACATTAACAAAGATTAATAAATGCTGTATAAGTGCAGTTCATTATTAGTTTATGTTAACTAATGTAGTTAACTAATGAACCTTATTGTAAAGTGTTACCAAAACAGTGCAAAATTCCAAATAAAGTGCAAATATTCCAAATAAAATTAGGTTATTAAAGCCGCATTCATGACGATTAAAGAATTAGTAAATGCAGTTTAAATCGTTTTAGGTGGAGTCATGTCATATTACAATGCAGGATATAACTTCCCACAAATATTTCATGTCAACTACTTATGTGTGCGCGTCTACGTGTATGGCTTCATGTATAGTGTGTGTGTGTGTGTGTGTGTGTTGAGTGTGATCAGTGGAAAGTGAATGAATAAATAATAGGGGCGGCACATGGAGGCAGCTGCTCTCTGTTGGCTTCTGAAGTGGCGCGGGGTGAGGTGAGACAGGCGGCGGTGGAGAGTGCCGTTTACTCACAACCAGGAGTCTGTTTACCGGAACAAACCAGTTGCCACAGCTACTTAAAGCAATCACATGCTGAGACTGTAATTAGCCGTATTTGTATCCTCGATTGCTCAGTAAAAGGTTTAGGAAGTTGCTGTCAATTCAAACAATCAACTTCATGCTGACTGATTTGACTCATCTGAGATGAAAAGAAACACAAACTCCAATAAAACGGAGAAAGTTGAATGAGAATATCCAGCTGTTACTTCACCTGAAGTTGCATATAGAAACAAATAGAAAACAAACCTCTCTTGGTGTTTCAAAGGTCACAACAGCACCCAGTAAAAGTGTAAAGTGTAAATACTAAAACTGTTACGATTAGTCATCTAACACGCGCCATCTGTGTAACTGCAGATGTAAATATGATTTTGTGATCTGATCACTGAAAACAGGTACTCAACTGAAATAACAATGAGCATTTCGTTTCAACATTTGTGGTGAAAGTAAAATTCAAGCACATTGTGTTCAACAGCATTATTTTGTGGTTTTTCAACATGTACAGTAGTGACACATTGACTAAAATGCCATTGATGAAATTCACAACTGGTCACAGGGGACCCTTTTGAATGCATGTTAATATCAGGTGGAAATGTCAACATGTTTCGCTTATCCACTTTAGATGCAAGATTGATGTTTTTATGACAGGACGCGGTCAATGCAGATCACTCTCTCAACATGTTTTCTAGTCTATGAAGGTTCAGTCATCCAGGTCATAGCTTGTCAGTTAAAATTAACACAAAAGCTGACTGTAAATTTTAAAGACACGTCTCCACACTGCTGCATTAAAAAAATGTGGATTACTCCATCCTCACAGGAAGTGATTAAACCTCAGAATGTCATTGTGCAGCAGACACATGATGCTGATCATTAGCTGATGAGTCGTCATACTGCAACATACTGCTCGTTTTCACAATTTCCTGTGAGGTATCCTTCTCTAAGTGAAGAGAAAGTATAATTTTACTAAAAGAAGTAGGAGTAAACAACCGAAAGAGAGAGATTTGCAAGAAAGGTTGTGTGTTTCTATTGACTTCCACAGGCTGATGGAAATGAAGGGGTGTTTGGTTGTGGAGTGCAGAACTAATCTAATTAACCTTGCTGCATTTCTCTGTCCCGCATTGTGACCTGTGCTGCTGCTCATAATGAAAAAAGTGAGTAAGAGAGAAAGAGAGAGAGAATATGCTTTTTAAAATGCCATCAAAATACACAGTAGAAATCTCAGCCAATATGTGCCTTGCACATATATAAGACTCGCTACCACAAACCATAAACAATTCATGGATAAACATATATACTAAAATATAGATGTGTATTTATTTACTGAATGCCGATGGTAGCCCTATATGTGAGAACATTTTGCTTGCCTTTCTATTACTAATAAATACTAATTTGGAGGAAGACGCAGAACTGGTAGATGGGACAACCCAAGACGAAGGAAGAGCCAGGGAGGAGATGACGGAGGAAGAAATCAGGACGGCGCTTACAGCGGGAGGAGACGAAGGCAGGAGGAGCCAGGTGGGAACCCAGAGCACTATCAAAATGAAGGCCCACGGCAGATTTGATGGTGGGAGGTGCCAGGGTGGAGTCAGCGGTCCGACCAATAGTCTGAAGTACTCAACAGCGGTGGAGCCATGAGATTTGGAGACCCAGGCATAGCTCGGGTGTCTGCTTGGGCGCTCTCTCCGTGTCTGCGGTGGGCTTAGGCATAATGTCCATTTTGGGTGTTGTTGGTGGCTGGCTGGTCTCTGGGTCTGGAGTGGGGCTGGTGTTGGCCTCATCTGAGAGGCAGATAGTCATTGAAATAGTTAACCCTGGGTCATTCTACATTCCAGGTAAATGGAATCCTAGGTTATCTTGCTTCACGTTTCACACTGCTCGTATTTTACCTGGAGTTAACAATTAATCCTGGGTATTCGTAAACTGATGTTTCACACTGTAAATACCTAAACCCTGGGTTAATGTTCTTATTTGCATATTTGTGGTGTCAGTGTCATTGATTGGATGAACGCAGCACGTGATCTGTTTACATAAAGCTCTAGCATTCTGCATCCTCGTATTGACGACCGTACTATCGAGTTTATACTGAATGGACATTTTGGACTATAAAGATAAGAATGAAACGGTCTCCTTTTCACTCAAATTGTTGCGTTTTCTTTCAGCATTTGACATCTTACTCTCAAACGCTGAATTTACTTTTTCTATACAATGCGCAGTGTTTCTGTGACTGTCCAGAGCAGGCAAATATGAGTTCACGATTGGTTGTCTGTTGCTAAGCGTCTGGCTGTAACATTCTAACACCACATTGTTTCACACTGTACAAGTTTGGCACCGTAATGCAAGGTTAACACCTGCTCCAGAGCAGGGTTTCATAACCCCGGGTAAAAAGTGGTGCTAACCCCACTTATAAGTTACAAGTGTGAAACGTTCCTTTACTCTGGGGTTAAAAGTGGTGTTTAGAACGACGATAACCCGGGGTTAAGTGCACCCAATAGAGGAGTTGTTATTAGCCAGCACCCACTCTACAAAAGCAGCAAGTCCCTCGAGGACCTTACATCGCCGAGGGACATTTACATTTACGCTCGAGGGACATTTACATTTAAAGGTGGGGTAAGTAGATTTTCAAAAACGCTGTTTGATATTTGAAATCAACCCCAAAAAAACCCAACCCTCTCTTCTTTGCTCCGCCTCCAAAACTCAGCCTCCATTCCTAACCACCCTGCTCCCTGTCTCGAACCCCGGCCAATTCGCTGCTGGCAGGCGAGGCGAGTGCACTAACAATGACACTAAACACCTCATTCTCTAGCGGTTGTCAGTGTGCAGTGGTTTATCTGCACAACTCTCACTATCTGGCCACTGTTACATACGCAATGCAAGAGTGGATGTCTGTTTATCACAGCTGATGTACAACAAATAATGCTTCACGAAAAATAAAGCGCAGATGATGAACAAACGACAAGGAAGCACAAAAAATGAACGTACAGTACACAAGAGTAAATACAAACAAGTGTTTGTTGTTAGTCGCCAACAGCACAGCAGCTCCAGACAATCAATGACACTCACACCCAGTGTTACTCACGTGTGAAGCGGAATCAAAGCAGCCTCCGCGTCTGTTTTTAGGCCTTCCCACTTAGCTCTGTCTAGCGCTGGAACGCTTTTCTATTATTAACGCGGGTCCTAAAGCGCTTGCCCAGTCATAAACCTTCATTCCAGTGATATTCTTTTGAGCTCTTTTGTATTGTGTCTCATCTCTCTTTCTGCAGTTTTTTTTTCAAATCGTTGTGTCCTCGACCATCATACGCCCCCTAATGCTGATTGGTTACACATTTGTTGTTGGTGTTGGCCCGACTAACTTCCAAACAGTGTTTTTGAAAAACCACCTTTAATCTGTTGAGGAAAAACGTACACAGGGAGCAGTCGGGGAAGGTGGTAAGGCACGCCAGGTCTAAAAAATCACTTGTGTGGTCCTCGAGGGTTTCATCTTCCTGCTCTAAACAGAGCAATCTGACCGCAGGAAGATTTATTTCTTGTTAGGTTCATTCTTCTTAACATTGTGGCTGTAGTAATGCGTACAATGACGAGTTTTTAATGAATAAATCCAAAATGTAACGCAGCAGCTCGACAGGAAAACAGAACAGCACAACCACATAAACAAGACCAAACACTGAACAAAGGGAACTAAGGGCTTAAATACACAGGGAGACTAAGTAAAGAACTGGGAACAGGTGAGTACTTAATTAGAACCTATAAAAACAGATGAGTGACTAGGACTAAACCAAACAATGACAATGAAAACTTAGACTAGACAGAACAGAACAACACAAGAACGGGACAATACCATTCACTTTCTTTGTTTAACAGTTCTATTTAATAATTTATTAGACAGGTAAACAAAGACTGTACATGTATGAAGACAGAGAATGGGAGCTCATGTGCATCTCCGCTCAGGTGCTGCATAGCTGCATTCTCAGCGCTGCCAAAATAAAAGTTCTGGTGCTGTCAGAATAAAAGTACGCTTCCGACACTTATTGGCCAAACTGAAAAACTTATCAGCCAACACAATAATTATCAAAATACCAATATATCAGCCTTGGTGATGTATCAGTCTGTAGGTTGGTGAATAATCAAATAAACATGCACAAAAATATTTGTATAATATTTTATAACATTTAATAGGCTTAAAAGTTAAAACATTATCTATATTAGCATATGTGAGGATAATACTTCATGATAATACATAATGTTAAATTTATATTAAATCGCAACCCATAAGTGTATTTAAACTTAAATGTGCAGTAGGTGATCTGGGAAATGCTAACGTTAGCCTGCTAGCATTGAAAACATACGATCCCACCCTCCCTGCAAAATGCCATCCAAAGCCACGCCTTCTCCAAAACACATAAAGGCACACACACACAGCTGCTCTCGGCAAAGCGTCACAAGAACACAGCGATAAAGTACTTCATGTCTCAAAGCACATAACATTACAATAATAATGAACGTAAACAACTTAGGCCCCATTTACACTAGTGCGTTTTTGTTTTAAAACACCGTTTTAAAATGAAAACGATCCTTGTCTACACAGCGTTTCAGAAATGATCTTCGTCTACACGGCCGAAAACGCATGTCACATGATTGTTCATGAACACTGGGCATGCGCGTACAAGTGTAAACAGTTGCCTCTTGCTTATGTAGATAGCTGCAGTACTGTAGCCACGCCATCGTTTTCAAAAGTCTCCGTTTTGGTCAGTTTATATATATATATATATATATATATATATATATATGTTATATGTGTGTGTGTGTGTGTTGGACTTATACACCACACCCTGTAACCTGCTCCATTATTTGACACTAGGCACAGGTGCTGTAACACGAGTATGCATATGGTGCTGTCATGACACAAGACTTCAAACAAACCCAGACACAAAGCAAGAGGGTATTTGCATTTTGTTCTCCATTCATGTGAGAACCAAACTGAGAGGAAGACAGA
The DNA here is from genome assembly GCF_019924925.1 of Ctenopharyngodon idella. Classification (NCBI taxonomy): domain Eukaryota; kingdom Metazoa; phylum Chordata; class Actinopteri; order Cypriniformes; family Xenocyprididae; genus Ctenopharyngodon; species Ctenopharyngodon idella. The sequence goes on along the minus strand of NC_067235.1, from coordinate 11,919,849 downwards.
GCGGTTTGGACGAGATGAGACAGGGAAGGAAGGACGATTACTACAGCGATCATTGACGTCTGTTTCTGCTATAAATGAAGCACAGATTCATAGTCAGTGTGTGTTCAGTGTAGCTCCCACACTTTTATAACTCTGTAATCATAATTCAAAGAAGCTGAGTGAGTAGGAGATAATCTGTGGATGACATCTATAGTATGTCCAGTGATTCACACTGGCATCTTTCCTCAACACAACCCTCAGATTGTGTATCACGCTGACCAAGCCTTTATGCTTTCAGATAATTCTGCTATTTGATATCCTGTGGTGGGTGAGTGGTGTTCATTACCTGTATAGATGAAAGCCTGACATCGTGTTGAGGTTGCCTTTCACGTACATCTCCTGATCGACCCTTTCTTTCTCTCTTCATCTGTCCACAGGCTCAAAGCTTTGGAAGAACAAGCAAATGGAGACCCACAACTGCTGAGATATCGGTTCTCCCTCCCTCTTTTCCTCTCCTCCAGTTCCTCGTCTTCCTCTTCTTTTTACATTCTCCATCTCACTGAGAGCACGAGATGAGTTCAGAGGAGAAAAGTTCCACCATGTCCCAGAAGATCTCATCTCCATCTCACAGCAATAGCAGTTCCTCCTCCAAACATGACAGCAGACAGGTGAGTTTGTGTATGATTTGACAGTTAATAAGCTACATTTTTATCTAACTCATCCTGCACCTTTGGATGGATGAGAAACCTCAAATCATTTAGCATGGTGAGGAGAGGTGTTATATTACTTTTCTAAGCTATCAGAGAATGATTTTCATCTGATGGATGATAAAACGACCAAACCAGAAAAAAACTGAAATGTATGATTTTAGTATAACAGCACAAAGCAATCAAAAAGTCTAACTAGCACTATCAAATACAAATGAACTGAGGATGAAGAAGACATAGACTTCCAGCTGTTTTAGTGTGTATGAGATCAATTAAGACAGTGTTGATTTTCCAGGTTTAATATTTGTCCTGCTGATACTGCAAATAGGTAGTTGGCGTGAAATACTTTTGGGAAATTGGCATCCTGTGGTGTGACATGAAATGCGTCATCTGAAATTCTTTTTAGATGATGGTTTCTGATTCTTTTATAGTAAAAAGCATGAAAGCCTGCACACGTTCATTGGAAAAAAATTTTTTAAAAATGTTTTTATTCAGAATTCAGTACATAAAAAATGCACAGTGCAAAGATAAAACATTTTTGAAATCACATCATCATGAGGGTCTACCGTTCTTTTATAATTATTATGCATGTATTTTTATGCCCTTGTCGTAATTGAGAGAATACATGAAATATTAAAGATTAATTTGCCACACCACAGGACTATTTACAATGAACTTTGAAAGCAAAAGGGTAATTAACATCAATAGTTAAAGGGATAGTTCACCCAAAAATAAAAATTATCCCATGATTTACTCACCCTCAGGCCATCCTAGGTGTATATGACTTTCTTCTTTCAGTCAAACACAATCTAGTTATATTAAAAATATCCTGGCTCTTCCAAGCTTTATAATGGGAGTGAATGGTACCATTTATTTGAAGCTCAAAAAAGCGCATTCATCCATCATAAAAGTAATCCATACGGCTCTAGGGGGTTAATAAATGCCTTCTGAAGTGAAGTGGTGCATTTTTGTAAGTAAAATAAAATCCTCTGCGCTTCCGCATTCATCAATACATCATGCGTCGGGTTACAGGTCACTCTTTGACCAGAACTAAACTCGCTTGCAGCCAGATATTATATTTTATAGTTATAAATATGGATATTTTTCTTACAAAAACACATAACTTCGCTTCAGAAGGCCTTTATTAACCGCCTTGAGCAGTATGGATTACTTTTAAGATGGATGAATGCACTTTTTTTGGCCTTCTTTCCCATTATAAGGCTTGGAAGAGACAGGATATTTTTAATATAACTCTGATTGTGTTTGGCTTGAAGAAGAAAGACATGTACATCTAGGATGGCTTGAGGGTAAGTAAATTATGGGATAATTTTCATTTTTGAGTGAACTATCCCTTTAAGGGAATTAAGACATGACCAGCAAACTCTTGATGACTGATTCTGTCTTGGCATGTAATCTGCTAGCAATCACATTGTTTACTTTATGGCACAAGCTGATTGGTCTCAGATATATCTGCAGCCAATGAGCTTGCTTGCTCAACATTTAAAAAGACTGGTTCAAAGTTTTCTGTTAAGCCGGTCCATTAGTATGCTATCAGAGTTCCTCTGATAACTTCCACCTCCCCCAGCACCACCTGTCTAGATCTGCTATATGGGTAATTTTATGTATGTATATTTGTGCAGCTGCTGCATATCTGTAAATGTATTGACAGAAGCAAGTCTCTGTACTTGCTCTGCAGTAGCAGCAGCAATAAAAGCAGCAGCAGAAGCATGCTTAGCAGATCGAGTCCATTAAGACCAAATAAAATGACATTGTCATAACTATTAACATGTTAAAGGGATAGTTCACCCAAAAATGAAAATGATTCCATGATTTACTCACCCTCAAGCTATCCTAAGTGTATATGACTATTTTCTTTCAGACGAACACAATCTGAGATATATTTAAAAATATCCTTAGTCCTCCAACATTTATAATGGTTGTGATTGGTAGGCCAAATTCTGAAGACAGAAAAAATGCATCCATCCATAAAAAAATGAATCCATACAACTCCAGAGGGTTAATAAAAACCTTTTGAAGCGAAGGGATGCGTTTTTGTAAGAAAAATATCCATATTTAAAACTTTATAAATTCAAATAACTAGCTGCTGGCGGATGACCGTACGCATACTGCACACGTCAATTTGGGCGGAAGAGCAACCTTTGACCTGACGCAATGACGCAATGACGAACGCAGAGGCGCAGAGGAGAGAGCAAAACAAAACACCGGTCACGAATTAGAAGTTTAAAACGAGAAATTTTAAAGAGAAATGTCAGAGGATTTCAATATAAGAGAACAGGAGCTTGAGTTTGTTGCCCAGCTCTATTTGTTTTAATCGCGAGAGCCGTCTAAGCTTACGATACTCCTACATCCTGCGTCATACATCACGTCAGAGGATTACTCATTACGACTTGCGCATTCTGCGTGCGGTTGTTCGCCGGAAGCTAGTTGTTTGAATATATAAAGTTTTAAATATGGATATTTTTCTTACAAAAACGCATCGCTTCGCTTCAAAAATGTAATAATTTACATTTGAACCTAAAATCTTGATGTCAAGAAATAAAAATTCCATGCATACATGCATCAACTACACAAACATTAGCTTTTAGTTATGATATAGCAGATATAAGACTCTATAGTAGAACAGCTGTGGTTTGTTCTTATTGCCTGATGTTCTATTTATACTTCTTTGGATGACAAGCATCACGTAACTTTTCTTGATACTTTTCGTGATTTAAAAAGATATTGAACAAAACCATATAAATAATTTAAATTGCTCAAAATGAGTTCTTTTTTGTAGTTTTCTGACAGCAAATGAAAACTTGATGGACATGACAGATGAAAGCAGAAAGCAATGGACTTGACAAAATGTTTTTGGACTTTGTCCAAAAATTTCTCAGCTATTCCTTTCCGCTTTATCTTCGTCAGTCTCATTACCCGCTGTTCTGAAACACAGTATTAATCTGTCTTCTCTCAGTCAGAGGACTCTGTGGGAAATATGAATATCACTGATCTATGAAATGAGCCTTGAGTGCCAGATAAATAAAAAAACTCAGCAGCCCTTTTTTTGTTTTATTTTTTCATTTATTTCAATCCCAAAAGACTTCCTGATACTTTTATGTGAAGGAATTAGTGGCAAACTAATCATCTTCTATGGAAATGAAGGATAAATACAGCAGGATTCAAAAGTGCTCTCAGACTTTTGGACACCGTTGCATGTCTTTAATCACTCTTTGTTTAATCACTCTTTAATCACTCTTGGTTTATTTATATTGTGTGTAGACTTAATATATCTGTGCGCATACAGTATGTACACCTGCATGTGTGTGCGTTCATATGCTCTGAGCTCCGGAGGGCGGATGGGTGTCCTTCTCCCCAGATGAACACGCTGACCTGATTATGAGGCTGTAATCTCTAATCTCATCATTTGGTAGCATTATAAAGCTCATTACTCCTTCTAAGCGGAGATATGTTTCACTGTTCGGGTGGCAGACGTTACTCTCAATACCAAAATCATGGAATTATGTTGTGTAGAGTTTGAACTACTGCAAAGGGGGTTGAAATCCCAGCAGGTGATCTGATGCCCTCATTAACAGAACTATCAAATAAATACTTTCTGAGAGTGCTGTATTTACTTTGTGCATACTAACTGTATACTTTGTGTCACAACATGGGGAAAAATAGACATTTTTCCATTGTGGGAAAAAAGCACTCTAAAGAATATATTATTTATATATTATTTATATATAAAACATTATTTCTGTAATAAGTACTCTTTTTAAAAGTATGCTAAAGTTTACTTCTTTTTCACCAGGGTGATCAGCTGGGCTCTTTCACTGTCATAACTCCCTTGAAGGTTGTGTTTGTTCTTTGATTTGAAATGTTGTGTAAGAGCAGTTGGTTTCATTAGTCTCACTCTGTGGTTCTTAATGCATGTTTGGGTTTTGTCCTTGGCAATATAGAAATGTCTCTTTGAAAGTTGTCCTTGATGTAGTGAATTGCTGAGATTGTGTTTGGGCAGTGCAGCTCTTGCCTTGAGGAAGAGACAGAGTTTGCTGAAGAGGGAGAATGGAGACCCACATTTATGTCCCGTCTGTCAGGGCTCTAAATAATAGAGAGAATATCTCTCTTCTCTAATTCCCACCTGATTACTAACAGTGTATGCACATAAATTTGTTATACAGTGCCCTCCACTAATATTGGCACCCTTGGTAAATATGAGCAAAGGTGGCTGTGAAAATAAATCTGCATTGTTTATCCTTTTGATCTTTCATTAAAAAAATTCACAAAATTCTAACCTTTCATCGAAGTAAAACAATTGAAAGTGGGGGGAAACTCACATTATGAAATGAATGTTTTTCTCCAATACATGTTGGCCACAATTTTTGGCACCCCTAGAAATTCTTATGAGTAAAATATCTCTGAAGTATATTCCTATTCATATTTACATTTTTTTTAGCACACCAGGGTGACTAGGAGCATGACATTGTCCAGCCATGACTTCCTGTGTATAAACATACACAGGAATATAAACCTGAGGAAACACAAAGGCCAAATTCCCTTAATCATTAATCACAATGAGTAAAACCAAAGAATATAGTGCTGATGTGCAGCAAAAGAAGTTAAGAAGAAAAAAGGGTTTCGAGGAAAATCCTCCTCGCTCATCCAAAAACAATCTCCAGCATATTCAGTTGTCAGACACAAAAAAAAAAAAAAGAGCTTTTTGGCAGCAAACCCACCAGATGAGTTTGGTGCACACAGGGATAAAAAGTACCCCATGTCCACGGTTAAATATTCTGCTGGACCTTTAATGTTGTGGGCCTATTTTTCTGCTGGAGGTCCTGGACATCTTGTTCAGATACATGGTATCATGGATTCTATCAAATACTAACAGATAACAATCAAAACCTGACTGCTTCTGCTAGAAATCTTATAATGGGCTAGATCTTCCATCAGGACAATGATCCAAAACAAACATCAAAACCAACACAAAAATGTGTCACTGAGCACAAAATGAAGCTTCTGCCATGGTCGTCCCAGTCCCCTGACCTGAACACTAAATAAAATGAGTGGAGTGAACTGAAGAAAAGAAGCGTCAACATGGAGCTGGGAATCTGAAGGATCTGTAGAGATTCTGTATGAAGGAATGGTCTCTGATCTCTTGTCAGGTGTTCTCCAAACTCATCAGGCATTATAGGTAAAGACTCAGAGCTATTATCTTGGGAAAAGGACGTTGCAATAATTGGGTGCCAATAATTATGGCCAACGTGAACTAGAGAAAAACATTTATTTCATAATGAGCTTTTTCCCCCATTTTCAATTGTTTTACTTAAATGAAAGCTTAGAATTTTGTGATTTTTTTTTATGAAAGATCAAAAGGATAAACAATGCAGATTTATTTTCACAGCCGCCTTTGCTCATATTTACCAAGGGTGCCAATATTAATGGAGGGCACTGTACCCTCATTCTGATGTTGATGAGTATTGGGAATGAGTAACCTTGTATTTAGTATTTAGCATAATAAATGTTCAAACAATCTCCATATAAGGGCGTTGTATAGTCATTCTTCACTTAAACACCTATTTTTAATTTCACACTACAGTTCAAATGTTTTGGATCTGTACGATTTTTTAATGATATTGAAAGAAGTCACTTAATGCTCAATAAGGCTGCATTTTTTGATCAAAAATACAATAAAACACTGTTATATTGAAATAATATTACAGTTAATATTACAACTTTTTTCTATTTTAATATGGTTTAAAATTTAATTTGTTCTTGTGATGCAAAGCTGAATTTTCAGCATCATTACTCCAGTCATCAGTGTCACATGATCCTTCAGAAATCATTCTAATATGCTGATTTGGTGCTCAATAAATATTTCTTCTTATTATCACAGTTGAAAACATTTGTGCTGCTTCATATTTTGGTGGAAACCGTGTTTTCCCCCCAAAAGTTTTGATGAATAGACAGTTCAAAAGATCAGCTCTTATTTGAAATTATATCTTCTGTAACAATATCACCTTTGATTGTAGAATAAAAGTACAATTTATTTCTTTAAGAAAAATTGTAGAGATGCCAGACTTTTCAATGGTAGTGTGTATATATGGTTTTTGTTGGTTCTGAATTTTATCCTAAATTCAGTATTTTCTTGATTAAGATGTTTTTACACTGCTTTTTATTCACAAATATTTCCAGTTTGTGAACTAAATAAATGACAGTCCTTGCATGCAGGAGCTCTAAACCTATAAATAAGTTGAATACTGGGATGAGCTGATTGATTTTTTTTTTTTTTTTTTTTTTTCTGTGTTCCTAAATAAGGGGAGAAGAATCATAAGCTTGCATCAACACCATTTTCTAGGCCTGCTGCCTTCATGACCTATTAAAACATTTTCTGTAAATTTATTATGCATTTTCATCAAAATTGACAAATCTCTACATTATTTCACACACAAGTGCAGTACGACCAAAATCATATACCTGTATGATTATTTTTTTGTCATAAAAACTATCATGATATAGTTATTGACAAATAATATAGAAAAGTAATTGAAAAAAATTGGTTTATATGTTACTTTATTTATATATTATTTAAAAAAAAAAAAAAAACGTGGAAATGCCTATTTCGGCAACACGTTATTTGTGTCCTTGTTACATGTGTAGTTACTGTTACATGTTACACGTTACTTGATACACATTTAGTTACTGTAGTAATAACTATAAATTATGCATAATTACATGCAACTAATCCTAAACCAAACCCTAATGTAACCCTTATAGTAAGTAGTTGGTTTGGTGTTTTATGTTTTTGTATTTTTGTTATTTATGCTGTTGGAATGTTATTTTAATGGAAAGCACTTTGGCCAACTCAAGTTGTTTTTTAAATGTTCTATAAAAATAAAAAATAAAATAATAAAAAAAGTACATGTGCTTAATTAATATTACTCAGTAAATCTGTAGCTACACTGAAACAAGGACACCTTGAAATAAAGTGTAACCCTTATTTCATATTAATGTGTTGAGGTGCTTGGCAGTCGTAAGGGATTTTCTTTGTCTTGAATGGTTGACTATTTTCACATTGCATGTTTTTTCATCATTCTCTTGTGTAAATAATGCAAAGCAGCCCGGCCTAATGATGCCAGCCAATTATATTTACTGCAGTATAAATGATATCTCTACCAGTTATGGTCACATGTTTTATTTAATTGCCATTTTTTCATAAGCTGTATTTTGATAACCCATATTTTCAAGACAACTCATATACAACTTGTGTCAGTTTAGTACAGTAGTTCATTGTACAGTGTAAATATGTATTGAATTGAATTCTACAGGACAACTGGGAGATCGTCGAGGGCTTGCGTGGTGGTCTTTCCATTGTTCAGGAGCCAGAGAAGCAGGCCGGCTACATGCTGAAGAAAAGAAAATGGCCCATGAAAGGTTGGCACAAGGTATGTGTGGGAAATTGTCATGCCTCTACCGATGTTTTATTGAAAATATTTGGAAAACATGGAATAATTGGATGAATTAGTGTAAGTGCAGAGATTTCCAGAATTACATCTCAAAGCAGCTGAGTGGATTCGGGGTGGCTGATAATTAAAGCACTTGATGAATGATCTTCCTATGCATCATTTTGTTTAATTTAAGCACACAAACACATCTTTTTTGACACTACAATACTTTCTCATGCCTTTTAATATGCAGATACAACCCTAAGTATGCCATTCTAAGGTTTATGTGCCTTGAAAATACCCATATTCCCCTTCAACCAAAAAGAGTGTATACAAGAATAGACAGAAAAGAGGCACAGTGATATACAGCCTCTCATTCATCAAGAGTGTGTTAGCGTCCCCTGAGAGGACATTCATCATTTACCGAATAAATCTGACCCAAGTTTCTCCTCTGTCCTCTCCTCTTTGTGCTTCTTTTTTCACAGAGATTCTTCCACTTGGACAAGGGCATTTTGAAGTACGCCAAATGTGCAGCTGATGTGAGTCTAAAAGGCCTCACGTATATAAATACTGTATACACACATACTCACTCAATCCATTGAACTAAAGCACTCAGGACTTTTAGTGGTTAGTTCTCCTTCATGAAAGTCTTTACAGAGCTCCAGCAATCTTCAGAGGTCTTGATCCTCCATCTTTCCATCAATACATGTTTCCTGCTGATAAAGCTGCAGGAATGTAAAATCAAGGTTAATTTCCTCAGGGTGTGACAACCGATAGTTTTCAAATGTGTAAATTTCATAACAGAAACTGTTATGCCACTACCACCGTGCCATGCTTGCCTTCCCTCACGACAATCTGCCCTCTTAAGCAGCATTATGAAGTGGACGCTTATGGCCAGGGCATTAAATTATAATGAAAGTACATAATTAACCTGCCATATATCTTTCAGATTTATCTGGGGCTTTTTTAGCCTCTAAATCAAGGCCACTAGTCGAATGTGCCTGTGAGAATGGATCATTGACAAGGTTATGCATTAGCAAAATTAGCGAAAGCCCTTTTGTATTTTACAGTACTGCAAACTCGTCACATTTTAGTGAAAATCACTGTATGCACAATATGTTGCTGAATCACTTTTCTTTTTTCAAATATTTATTCCTTATAAATACTAAAAGATATCTATTAATGGAACAGTTAAGGAACCAAATCCATAAATTCTTCACAATTCTCACCCCCACTTTTATGTCATTAATGCAAATCTATGAAATAGCCACAGTAATATGGGATCTCACTCTATCTGTTGTATTTTTGGTGTAAAGGATGCAGTAGATTTGATTATTTATGGAAAAACAAAACCAAGAATTCAATTTGAATCTATATTCAAACCAAGAGAAACACATTTGCTCAGTAGTAATTTGAGTATGTTGCAACAGAGTAACAATGTTGTATTGATATATGAGGTAACGTTGATATTTATAGGTCAAACCTTCTGCTGTGTGCAGGTCGAAAAAGGCAAGCTCCACGGCTGCATTGATGTGGGGCTGTCTGTCATGGCCATTAAGAAGAAAGCCAAGTGCATTGATCTGGATGCTGAAGAAAACATTTATCACTTAAAGGTATCGCAACAATTATAGTATTACACTGACCTCAGAATGTTCTGCGGTCACAGAAAGAGCATTAGTGGAGATTGATGCATACTGTAATTTTGCTGCAGTTTTATTGAAACATTTAACGTTATGATGGTACAGTAGATTTGCTTTACCCTCTTATTAAACTAGCACTAGGAGGTTATTTTGCCTTTAAAGGGGTCATGAACTGAGAAATCAAAATTCCCATGATTCTTTTGACATATAAGAGGTAATTGTACTATAAAAACATCCTGTACATTTCAGAACTCAAAACTTTCTTGTTAGTCTAAAAACAGCTTATATTGAAGCCAATCTGCCAAAAAAAGCAGGTTGTGGAATGTGCCACTTCATTACGTAGCCACACCCACTAATTCGCGCATGTAGTAGGTAAATAACGAGAGAGGCATACGCAGGTCTACGCAGAAACTAAACGATAAAGATGGCTCCGAAGACAACAAGATGCCAAGTTGTGGAAAAAACAACTTGCCTTCCTTCATTGCCTTCCTTCTGATCCCAACATTAGGAAAGAGTGGATGAAGTTTGTTTGATGTTCCAGACCACGTCAGTAAGAACTTGGTCCTTAGTTCACTTAATTTCACCGCAGATTCGTTTACAAACAAGGCACAATTCGATGAAGGATTTTCAGAAAGATTGAAACTAAAAGACGATGGTGTGCTTTGTCTGTTATTGTAGATCGTTTGATATGTACTAAGCATTTATACATTTTTAAATTGTGATTAAATTATATACAGAAAGCGATCAATTATATACAGAAAGTGATCAAAGAATGCTCTCTTTATAATGGCTGAAGCTGTCGATCACACAGCATGAGTTTATCTGCACACTTGCCAAAACTAATGCTAATGAGTTATAATCAGTGACACTTACACTGCACAATGAATCACTTGCTGTATTTACATCATGTTCGCATTGTTAGTTATGGTGAAAGCATTCGTAAGAGTGCAGAAATCGCGTTGCAATGACGAGATCACGGCATTCGCGCGATCAACAGACTGTCATCGGCTACAATGATTCGTTGATCTTGACAGCTGTAATTGTAAAAACGTAGTAAAAGTATTCTAGAGGGTTCCACATGTAATACTTATTTCATATGCAAAGATGTTAGAAGTGGGCGTTAACACTGAAGTGTCACAGCAGACACGCCCCTTCAAACAGAGGGCTAAAATCAGGGTAGAAAATGGCCATTTATTTCTAAATTATGACAATTTTTTGATGTAAAAGTCTTATTAACATTATAAGTGCACCTCAGGAAACATTATAAAATAATAATAATAATAATAAAATGCAGTTCGTGACCCCTTCAATGTTTTGTGGCTATATCAGAAAGAGTTTTGATGTCCCATCCAGAACTGAATTTAGAATGCCTTTTAAATTGCAGTATAATGCAAACAGAATGCAAAATTGTATAATTACACTTAATTACAATTAAATTAAATGCAAATAAACCCATAAACATCATGTATACACAACACATCGGGTATTTCTAGACACAGCAGATCATATTAATAATATTAATATAGTTTTTTTCCTCAATAACTTTCATTTTATGAACAATGGTAGAATAACACATTTCCCAGAATGCTTTGAGTAAATATATTATAGATTAAAATGTTGATGTATGAAATATGAAATTGCTTAATATAAAGTTATAAATAAGAAGAATACATGTCTGAATGAAAATTATTTGTTTTGTTCAATTTTGTTGTGTTTAATTTTTTTGAATTGCAGTATCTTCTTAAATTCTGAAATTTGTCCAACCATGTTTTTACTGATATTATCTTATAGGTTGTATAGGCTGGCTTATCATGTTCAAAGCTTTTAGAAAATCATTACAATCCCAAAACAGATTAACAGTTTAATATAAGAAAGCTTTACAAATCTCAAGAGAGAGATTGATTTTAAAATGAAATTCTGCTCCCATGTAGTGGATCCTCTTTTAAAGAGAATCATTTATGGGGCAAAATAGGTTTTGTCAGTTTCCGTTTGTTTTTCTCCAGTTTGAACTCTTGATCTCAGGAATAGGAAGCTAGTCCTTCAAATACAAAGTCATGAAGTCAACAGCAGCACAGCATGAAGAAAAACAGCTTCTGAATCCTGATTGAGTAAGTTTAACTGTGGTCTCCTTGTGCTTGCAGATCAAGTCCCAGGAGCTGTTTGATGAATGGGTCTCTAAGCTACGTCACCACAGACTTTACAGGCAGAATGAGATTGCAATGTTCCCTCATGAGAAAACACTCTTTCACCCTCATTACCCCCTCCCCTCCTCCCCCACGATATCCGACAGTCAGTCCATCAGAAAGGTAACGCCATGGGACATGTAGAGGGTTTAGATGGAAAGATAATGTCAGATGAAATGACAATGACTGTGCTAGTGCTTTAACTTTGAGAGGACATTAAAGGACTATTGTACTGTAAAGTCTACAGCATTTAGAGAGAAAAAAAAAAGAAAAAACCTCTCAAAAATCACTTTCCACACTAGTTCATTTATTTTGTCCACTAACAATATCCAACAGTGTAAACACATTTATCATAGTACAAGTTTTTTCTGAAGGTAATGAAAATTCCCACCATATTTCCACCACATCTCAAATGATGTATTGTGTTCAATATCATTCTGTGATGATTATGGAAATGGCATTTTTTTTAGATTTTGGCATAAATTGGCTTTTGTCTTGCTCAGGCTAACTTCATAGCTAGTATTAGTCCTAAATACACATAATAAAGCTGCACATTCACACTTTGATCGACATCTATCGCATGTTCGCAGCTCTTACATCAGTTACATGCTCTTCTGCACGGATGAATCTGATGCTTTGAGGTATTCCCATGGTTACCAGTGATTACCATATCAGAGTGAATCCGTCATTATACAGTACACCAAGATCCACTGACAGTAAGAAGAATTTGCAGATAAAGTGCAGATATGATACAGTACCAAATCTCAAGCTCAAAATTAAAAAGCATTATTTTGTAGGCTTTGAACACAGATTTTATGTACTCAGTCAATAATAGAATTCAAGTCATATTTAATCAAAATATATTTCATAATGCAGCTTTTTTAAATAATATCCTTTTTTTCCATAATTTGACCATCACAGATGGATTGGAAATTGCATTCATAAACGATATTTCCAATTGTTTGGTGTGGTGGAAATGATGTCACAGCTGTGGGGCAGTTGTAGTTTTTGCAAAATAGATGTAAATCAATTTCACAAAATAAATATTGAAATGGTTTATGTCATAAACATCATTTATCTATAAATAAAAGAGAAAAATGTGACCTTCATATAACAAAAGGCATTCTAGAGGGTTTAAAACTGGAAATGTATTTTATATATATATATATATATATATATATATATATATATAATAAAAACATGATATGATATGAAAAATTTACTGAAATTTACTTTAATTTACTTAATGAAACTAAAATTGTTTTACTTAGCTGGAGTTGTATTAATACATTTAGCTTTCTCTCTCTTCTCAATAATTTTCTGTCTTCATTTCTGTCTCTATCATCCCCGTATCATTTTCTTTTCATGCTTTTCTCTCTCTCTCTCTCTCTCTCTCTCTCTCTCTCTCTCTCTCTCTCTCTCTCTCTTTTTCCATGTAGCGTGCCTCTCTTGCAAAGCAGTCGTCTCTCCACTCGCCTGTATCTTTTACCAGCCAGGCCAAGGTGACCGCCTGGCTCCAGTCTTCTGATGACATGGACAGGTGCACCAAAGGTACGCACACACCAATCTCACGCTGAAGATGCTGTGTTTGCAGATTTTTACTGCACAATGTTTTTTCTTTCTCTCTCAGAACTCTCTGTATGTGAGGCTCAGCTCCTGGAACTGAATCACTTGTTAAGAAGTATGGAGGTGTTACACCGCACCTACTCCGCCCCAGCCATCAACGCTCTGCAGGTTACATGTCAATCACGCACAAATTTATAATAATTTTTTTTGTTGTTATTAACATAATTACACAAGCCATATATCAGAATTTGTTCTTGGTTAGAATAAGTGTTTTACATATCCAACAAATGTAAGGATGTTTTAGTTGAATTGATATTATTTTATATATTTAAAGTGCTTTTTCGTATATTATCTTTCATGTAGTGTGAACAGCTGTTTCAAAGATCAAAGTGCACGTTAAATCAAGTCTCCCAAAAAAAAGAACTGATTCTCAACTGCCTGAAACGAGTCTTACTTCCTGCATAAATCTATATGTAGGTTTATAACACAAATTTGCATAATGCCAGCTGATGGCCTTCATTGGCTGCCCGTGAACATCATCTACTTTGCCCAGCCCTGTAGTCGTAGCTGAGGCCTGGAAGAGTTTGGTTCGTGTTGTCGACATGACGAGAAGACGCTGTTTTTTGCGCTGTGAAAGCAAATCCACTTTGCATGCACTTCTAAAGGTTGAGGGCTAGCCCTGAAATTCATACAATAAAGCCAACGCAATTGTTCCCATTCGTATCCCTATGTATATTCAAGTGCTGAGGAAGCCTCCGGAAATTCGGATACGGTAATGGGAGTTTCCTTTCCGAAACAGTAGACCAATCACAACAGACTGGGCCATCTAGCCAATCAGAGCAGTGTAGGCTCTCGGAAAGGAGGGGTTTAAAGAGACTGAATCCTTCAATCGAACCATTTCAGACGCCGTAAGAAAAGAGGTGATGCTGCAATGTATATTATGAAAAATGAAAGCGTATTTTGACCTTGGATGCATGTAAACCTATTGTAGGAGACCTCCAAAACAAAATTAACAACCTTTAAGATATCATAATAGGGGCACTTAAAGTTTTACTTGGAAAACTTTGAAAAATGTTTAATAGAAAAAAATTCTTTAAAATTGCTGCCTTCAAAAAAGGCGAATCTTAGTCCCTCAGGCAGTGGTCCAGCTGTGCCTGTGGATGCTGTTAATGTTCTTGCCTACGGTCCAACTGACAAACAGTCATTCGGTTGATAGCACAAGTTCAGAAGGATAGCCATGATGAGATTTGCAGTAATAAATCAAATTATTCCACATAACCGCGGTAACAGATGAGATATTATTCAGAGAGCTGTCCTTTTCATCTGCCAAATGGGCCACCTTATTTTATTACAATTTCTGTTTACTTTAGCTGCTGCAAATTTAAATGTTATCTCTGTACTTAAAGGACAAGTTCGCAGATTTTCATTTTGTGTCATATGGTGGACAAATAAACAGGGAGATCTGGGTTCAGGTAACATTGAGAGAGAGTACACGTTGTTCATTTACATATACTACCGACACTGTAACAATACAAAGATGGATGAAAATTGGGAACTCGTCCCTTGAGATGCTGTGAATTAATCCCCTTATTTTGCAACAGAATTGTATTTACAGTATGGCCAATAAAACACTAAGCTAAAATCAGTCATTAAGTAAATTTAAGCATCACAAAATTATGAAAAAAAAAGGATATTTATTTTTAGATTCGCTAAAGATTATATTTAATTTGAATTCTTAAATTATTAGTGTTTTTAAAGATTAACTTTAAGTGATTGTTTGATGATTGCAAAGCTTAGCTAAATGTAAAATTAGGGGAAATGAGCATGAACAGTTATATATCCAATATTAATCGATAGTGGTATATTAAAACATGTCTAATATCGGCTGATAACTGATATGGTACTGATATATTGTACATATGTACAAAGAATCCATTTTAGTGAAGGGTTTTCAGTATGTATTGGGGTATTTCAGTATCTTTTGTTTTGTGTAGGCTTCAACGTACGACAGCCCGAAAAAAGAGAAGAGACATCCCAGAAAATGGCGTTCCAAGAATTATGGGAAAGACAACAAAACAACCCTGCAGGTGATTTGTGACCTTCTACTTGCATACCTGATATTAAAAAATCTTCACATCAGTTTACAAGAGAGCCATGCATTTTTAATGTTAATGCAATGTTTTATTGGGCTGATTTGCTGATGTGACAATGAAAGTCACTCTCGTTCGCATGGCTAGTCCTGTAGTCTCTTAACTGTTACACAAAGGACCATTAAGTATTACTGCATGGACGAGAAATTTCCTATTACGTTTTCCTCAGGCCATTTATCTCGCAGTGTTCCTTTTGCAAAAATGAATAGCACCATCATTGACCACTGACCTGGTATTTTCTCCTTTCTCTGATGTTTTTAGGTTCCAAGCTGTATTTCAGCAGGCTCTATCCGTCTCCACGCATCCAATCCCAACCTCTCTTCTGTAGACCTGACCAATGAGAAGAGTTACCATGAACCTCTAGACTCGCCTATAGATGTATCCAAACTGCAGGAAGACTTCTGCCGTGTCGCAAACAACCGTGAGTGCTGAAACAGAAAACTAGTGAATCTTTTTTCAACTAGATTTAGTGATACATCACTAGAATGTGTCCTTTGGGATAAATTATACCTCATCATTTTCCCCCAAATCCTACATTTTTGGCTCAGAATGTCTTATTTGCATATAAAATATGTGTCATTAGGAGGAAATTGCAGAGGGACAAAGCCAAAACTCTGGAGAATGCGACAGATGTTGATTGCAAATTTATCTTCAGGAGGATTGTGAAAATCAGTATCTCATGGTCAAAGAAATTTCCCAGCTGCTCCTTTAGTACAAGTCGAGAGGTTTCATTGGACAATATAACAGCTTCTCTAGATGAACAACAAAAATAAAATACTAAAATACTTAAGTATATATATAACATATAATTTAGTTTTCTTTCCGCAAAATGAGGGAACTGAATAAACTACAACATTTAATATAGAAAAATATAACCACCATTGAATATTTACCTTATAGTATCTAATCTAATCTAATTGAACTAATGTAAATTCACTAAAAACATATGGAAAAAGTTAAATTTGGAAAAGCCATGTTCAACAAGCTTTCTATTTTTTATTTCTGCAACATATCAAATCAATATCAACTCAAGTACATGTTTTCACTGCACACTTCCTGTTTCCTTCCTATAGATACCTTTTCAAATCACTCAGTATGATTTGCATCTGTGCCAGGTTTCATGTGGAGGCCAAATCAGCTGTTACACTCCTGCTATGATGAAACAGAGACACTTCTAAAATGCACATTTTGCTCTGATTCATATGTATACTCCCTCAAATTACAAACAGATCGTGTTTTATAAATCATGCACGAAGATGTGAGAATCAAAACCAGATTTGTAAATGATTTGTCCACCTTATATATATCTGAAATGGTACTAAACTCTTTTTTTACATGTTTGTTTCCAGTTCATACAACCATGAAATCAGCCCTGTGCATGCTGACTACAGAGAAAGAGAGACTTAAACAAATGCTGGAGCACGAGTCTTGTCCCTCCCCCTCGGCCCAGCTCCTAGGACTGAAGAGTGCCCTGACTGCTGTAAGAACACAAACACACACACACATTTTCTCTCTATGCATTTCCTTATGCTCAACACTGTTTACTAACAATCGTTCTGTTTCTTGCCTAAATACTTCTTTAAAGCATTGCATGCTACTCAAGCAGAGCTCTTGTTTTGTGCAGATGTAAACATGCTCCTCTTATCATCACTTTATGAACGGCCAAAGAATATATTTAGATGTGCTTTCTCATCAAGTGCAGGGAATTACCTGTGGAAGTGCTATTGTAATATAACGAGTATGTCGACCTTCTAATGAATCTTGTGAACAATAGAGTTGACCCTCCAAGGAGCCATTTTACATGCTAAAAACAGTCTGTGCTAAATCGAGTTCTGTGACACTGAATTATGACTCATCTTCTTTAGCACTTCTGAGAAAGAACGCCAAACATCTGCTCTCTGTTAGAACTGCAGGGGAATCTTTTTTGAAATTCACAGTGCATCCTTACTGGCCACATTTAGTCTCAAGTAACTTGGAACTCCATAACTTTAAAGGAATAGTTCCCCAAAAATGAAATTTTAAAAGTCCAATCCTATTTAACTTGCTTTCTTTCATACAACATAAAGAAAAATATTTTGAAGAATGTTCATGCTGCACTTTCCCACACAATGAAAATATGCCAGGACCAGGCCTGTCTAACTCTAAAAAAGACAAAAAAGCATTGGAAAAGCACCATTAAAGTAGTCCATATAGCTTGTTTAACTTTCAAGTTGTTACATTATGAACAGAAAATACCTTGATCTGTCACATTCTCATTTTGCACTCAAATCTCAAATTCACAATTGCTGTCACAATATCAATTCACTACACGTTTATCTGACCAAAAGAATTCACAATAGCAATATTATTTGCTATATTGATAGGCGGAATCCATCAAGCTCCCACAACTTTTTGGGGTGCAGATAGTGTCTCGCTTTCACCTGTCATCTCCTTCGACATGATTTTGTGCATTAGTAGTACAGTCCCTCCAGGATTTCGCAGGACTTTTTTCTGTTTTTTTTTTTTTTTTTTCGGCCTAAAATGACTGAATTTGTGACTGCTTTTCTCAGAATTTGGCGTAATAATTGCGGCGATATTTGTGGCATTTCTCATTGTTTTGCAGTGAAAACATACCACAGACAACATTCTTCTAAAATTGTTATTTTTCTGACCTCGAGAACCATTGCAGGGCTCCAGACTAACGTTTGAGGGCAGTAGCACCGGTGCAATATGTAATATTTTCTGTCCGCTAGAGGTCGCTAGAGGCCTATTCAAAACAAAGGCGTAGCTTGATGAAGCCAAGTTTGAGGGCAGAATCTTGGGACATGTGGTCTTCACCTCACAGCCGGTGGAAAACAATTGGGATAGGACTCGGGAATAAATCATGTTCATGGATGCGATTACTAACGTTACTGTAGTATGAAGCAGAGCAGGACCGAGTGTTGTCGGAGCTGAACGCGGCCGCTGGAGCGATTGCGCAACACGCCGCGAGCAGCGGAACTTTTATTATGCCACAGCCGCCGGCGCTGCTTCCGCTTTTCCAGTCAAGAGTATGAGGTTAAAGAGCCTTGGTTAAAATTGCAATTTTCTCACAATTTACAAATAGTTGCAAACATTTGGGATATTGTAAGTACTCAAGTGAACAAAATAAATAACACTGGCCTAGTGGTTTTTGAATATTTTACTGCAAAATTCTTACATATTGCACCTTTAAGTTCTACACTTAATGTCTTTTTATTTTTAAATAAGTGTTTGCTTTCAATGTTACTGATTCTGTGGCGAATTCAAGCTCTTTCTAAACGGGACCTCCCAACGCTGTGTATTAAGGGTGTCGCGTGATCTAGATCAGCACGTTTAAGTCAAATGAGTAGCGTGGATTAGTTCTGCTTTCCTTTTATTTGTCCATTGTAGACCTTGTAGATCGGTCTTCACGCAAGGCTGTTCTTTACATTTTTGGAACTGAGAAACAGCCTTTGTTTCACTAAACGCGCCTTGCGATGGTGTGACAGGACACCTCTAAGCCCAAAATCTGCAGAACATCTGCGGCAGTTTGCTTGATTTTGCGATAAATTCAGCCATCGCAGAATCTTGAAATCCTGGTGGGACTGGTAGTAGCTACATACTCCCTGTGTTCCATTCTGAAGGGCTCATCCCTATGCCCTAATCCCTTCAAAGGTTATACCCTCCAGAGTGAGAGCTCTGAAGGGAGAAAGGGTGTAGAAGACCAAAAAAAAAAAACAACTGTTGCCTGTGCAAAGAATCATGGGTGCAAAGTGTCGATTAGTTCTCTTCGTAATCCTTCATTCCGAAGGCCCTTTTGGAGTGGCCAGTTTTGAGCACTTTGGTTTGAAACGACCCTTCAACATGGCAACCATGATGGTTCTCACTCCGGAGTTGAATATATCCCATTTGGAATGCATCCACTGTGTCTTCTTATCCCTTTTTTTGTTTTATGACTGGTAGCTACCAGTGTTAATGTGCAGTACTGCCACCTACTATTTTGGAGTGTCAGCCAGGGCTGCGTTTCCCAAAAGCAGGGAAGCCTAAGTAGATTGTAGAACCATTGCCACCCATAATCTCTACAGTCTCTATGATCAACTTGGCTCACGATGCTTTTGGGAAACGCAGCCTTGGTTGACACTCCAACATAGTAGGTGGCAGTACTGAACCTTAACGGTAGGTGGCAGTACTGCACCTTAATAGTTACTGGTACTGGATTATTAATGATATTATAATATGTGTAATATTAACACAATATCAGTAGTTATCATGGATATCGTCACTATACCAGTATAATTGCAATACCCTTAATTCAAACTTGTCAGTCACAATCCAAATACTTCGATTATTTATGAAAAACACGATAATCAGTGCCATTTAATGCCATCAATATCAAAACCATTGCAACAAATTTTTGCACACCACATTTGACTTAGTGTGAGGTTTGAGAATGTATTTGCATTTTTTGCTGAATAAGGGCCAGATTGACTAAACAGGCACATTAGCGTGAGAGCGCAATTCCAAAAAAGCGCTAATGGGAGTGGAAAGTTCTGCATGTGATCTACTGACGACGCACAAATTAAAGAAGCAGATGCAGCTGAATCATTTCCATAATGACTAAAACAATCTACCAAGAGCAGCGCAAATTAGCGTCTGGTTTAAGACATGCATTTTTGGGCGGTAAATAATGGCGCAAATACCAGTAAATTAACTAGCTTAAACATTAGTAAATGACCTTGCATGATTCATTTAAACACTCTTCCCCCATAAATTTTGCATCTGAAAGGGAAACTCCTACAAATGCATATGCAATAAGTTCAGCCGCAAAAAATAACTGTGTCCACGCCCATTCAGCACTAATTTTTCACTGCGTGTCTTTAATAAATCCTGACAGTAGTTTTTTAATGCTAGAAGAGGGTTTGTGCTGGCGCAAGCTGTGAGTAAATCTGGCCCTAAGTGTTCTATTCTTAGATTGACAGTCCTAGTCACTGTATGCCTTTGTCGTAAAGGTTTGAAAATAAATGAGGGTGAATATATAATGAGCTGATTTCTGTTAATTGCTTAAGGTATGTTTAATAGTTAGGATCTCTATGTGGACTCCATGTGAGTTTTTGCTGGTTGCTTTTGCAGGCTGTAACACAGAACACTGAGCTGAGAGAGCGTCTGTGCAAGATTCACGCTGAGTCGCACATCTCTGAGCCCTCTGTCCATATAAACCTCAGTCCTGGCCCCCTGCAGGTGGGTCTGGGAAATGTGCTATCATTACACCCATCCACCACCCCAATGCTATTATCAAGACCAGACCATTTCTACAGCTGCCACCAACCATATACACACTACTTTTTATTAGTCATTGCTCACTAATCACAAGTAGAGTTATTGTAGAAAGAATTAGCGTAAGATTTGTCAGCTGAATATTTTTTATCACCTTGGGTTAAAACCTGAGGCTTCAGTTGATTTATGCTAATTGAATCCACAGATACTCTCTGGAGAGGCTGAGTCAGACTTACTAATGCCAGTTAATCATGTCTCTGGGTAGTATACGCCCAAACCCACTTGCACGCACCCTAACAATCTTATATTGCACCCACGCTTCACATGCTATCAGTGATATGTTCCTGTGGAATTGCTTTGTCAATAACCAACTTCCCTAATTGACATTCTAGTCAACATAATGCTTTTACGCTAATTATCTTGCAAAGCACTGCCAACTGTCTTTCCTTTTTGTCTTACTACTTCATAACAAGTCGTCATTCAAAAGAAATTGTTTGCTAATTGTTTATTTTACTTAATTATGTTTACTTGGTCTTGTGCTGATAAGAAATATTCTCTATTATTTAGCATTTTTGTTTTCTTTAATCTTCTGTTGGGAAATTGTATCCTGTTTGCTTCGTATTTCAGCTAATGTGTTGAATCTCATGAAAGCTGCCAAGAAATATCCAGGACAAATCTTTCCTCAAAATGAAAAGAAACAAAAAAGAAATGTTGTATTGTATAAGGAAAATTAAGCCTATTTTAAGAACAATAATATTTATCCATAGTGATTTTTTCTTTTTTGGCATTTTCATGACAATTAGGCATATTTAACAGATCTCTGTAGCCTACTGTGACATATAAAAATCTTTGTGTATGAAACAATAACGTTTACTCTATTCTTCTCCCAGTTCACCAGCCACTTACTTTTATGTATTTCGGGGAAAATTTCGTAAATCCGACAGCTCTAAATTGTGGTGCAAACTCATTGCATGACAAAACAAATTCGCTTCCACATATTTTACAATCAAAATATATCATATAATTCATGATATAGTTAACAAGTTTGTGAATATTTTGAATAAAAAAGGAAAAACGCAATACCTACATATCTGTCAGCTGCATGACGTGTCTCCAAGGAATTAATATGTTCTAAAATAATGTTGTAAAATAACAGTCGCCTTAAACTCACGCTGGGGGTTCAGCTAGAACATAGAGCCCCCAGAATATAGATAAATTACAATGTAGATTTAATTTGCAATTTGTTTTGTTTTTTATAAGATCCCATGAGTCCTGATAAATGCAATTTCAACTTCTGAATTGCTTCTTATATAAAGACCACCGCTTTCTCACATAACGCAGTGAAGCAGCCCCTGCATAGAGTGAATTATCTATTCTTGAGCCATCGATTTCAACCAATTCAGCACCACCGCCATGGACAGCACCTTGTATTGTCGCATTTAAGAAAGTATACCTTAAGCAACCTGATAAGGTATAGTTCAGGGAACACGCCTAGAAAAGTTATAACTTTAGTTAAGGTATTCCTTTAGAGTCCTTGACAACATTATAGGGAAAAACAGCCCTGACTCATAAAAAAGTCTCACAAAAAGACTGCCTAACATCATGTGTAAAGCCTCAGTTGATACCCAGATTAAAATTGACCCAGAAGTGTTACAATGTATATTTTTAAATGATTATATCTATTTTAAAAAATCATGTGTATTTTGATATTCTTAATCAGTTTCCAAAGTTAAGCTCCCATACTAAAAATAGATTTTTTAGAATTTTTTAATGTACCTATTCCTGGTCAAAACTGAACTAAATGCAATAGGAGGGATAATTTATGCTGATTTTAACATTTTAAAAAACAAAAACAATGTAAATGGACGGGATGATTCATTTCTATATTAGAGGATAGTGTGCCTAATTGTTGTGAAAATAAATAAAAATAATAATAAATTGAAAGGTCCCAAATATAATATAATATAATATAAATTTATATTATATATTAATATAATATTATGAATAATTTATTTATATAATTTATGAATATAATGTTTGATTGTAGGGTCAAATAAGATCCACATTTTTTTCTTTTTGAGATTCACCTATTTGGCTCTCTGTGACGTAAAGCCATGATTTCTCTTCAAACAGAAGCAAGACTCCGCTGATGGTTCCCACCCCCTTGTCCACCAGGCGTCCAATGAGAGCAGAGCTTCCATTACAGAGTCTCTTTCGGAGTTCTTTGATGCACAGGAAGTGCTGCTGTCAGCTAGTTCTTCAGAAAATGAGGTGAGGATGAAGTCCCCTCTTTTCACCTGTCCAACAAATTGTGCTACTATAAGTATCATCACAGTTGGGCACTATGACCAAAATGAGTCATACACTGAAGGTGTCCTGTACAACATAGTTTGGCTATAGTAGGTTATAGTATAGTTTCAGGTTTTCATAGCTTGACAGACAGATACATTTTGCCTAGCTCTACCAAAGCATCAAATATTTCATTTACTGCACTTCCTCAAGAGACCAGCTGCCTCCGCTCTTCACCTAAGGCAGACATTGAACTAAACACCCTATTAGGAGACAGAGGAAGGGACTAATTATATTAAACATGTAATAAGTGCTACGGATGACATTCCACAGCTAGAGGAACCAGCCATCCCTGCTTTCTCTCTAACTTCATTTCTGCCTCTCTGACTCACAGTGAGGCTGACCTGCTCAAGCGTCTCCTGTAGCAGAAGTAATATGAAAATTGAGATAATTGCTTCTCTCTAAAAATACCTTATGAAGAATTTAGCTTCTGTGACAATTAGAACCCCACAAAACTTCCTTCATCTACTCCATTTGAGTGATGGACACACAAACACGCTAAAGTCTTCATTGTTATGATAATGTGGTTTATTAGAGGGTGCAGAGAGATCCATTTGTTAATATGTTAGTAGACAGTTAATATGTAATATTAACTGTCAGTTAATAGTTAATATGTTAATAGACAGGCTTTGATACATTTATACGGTCAGAGAGCCAAACACCTGTAATGATGATGTGTGGTTTCCTGCTAGCCTTCGGAAGATGACTCATATATCAGTGACATCAGTGACAACGTGTCCATGGATAACTTCAGCAACGAGGCAGAGAATGAGAGACTCAATACAGGTGGGTAATGTTCCCTCTAAGTTGCACGCGTACACGGCCGTGATCATGATGTCCCACCCACGCAGAAAAAATAAAATGCTGCGCAGAAGGCAGATGCAAAATGTGTGGGGAAAGCCATTTGATTGTATTCTAGTGAATGAGAAATAATTGCAGTGTTCGGGTCAACCGCTATAGAGTTATAAAAGCTGCGAGTTAAAACCGGTGAAAGCGGTTTACTGGTTTCATAGAAAGAATGGACAGTTGCTGTTGTATGGATGATGTTCTCAAGAGCTCAATAGGGGAACGCAAAGACATGAGAAAAAAGTCATCATGTTTTAAAGAAGAGTGGCTTGATATGATTGAAAATTCTGTCAGTAATTACTCACCCTCATGTCGTTCCACAACCGTAAGACCTTCATTCATCTTCAGAACACAAATTAAGATATTTTTGATGAAATCTGATGGCTCAGTGAGGCCTGCATTGACAGCAAGATAATTAACACTTTCACATACCCAGAAAGCTACTAAAGACGTATTTAAAACAGTTCATGTGACTACAGTTGTTCAACCTTAATGTGACAAGAATACTTTTTGTGTACCAAAAACACAAAATAACGACTTCATTCAACAATATCTAGTGATGGGCGATTTCAAAACACTGCTTTACGAATCTTTTGTTTTGAATCAGTGGTTCGGAGCATGTATCAAACTGCCAAAGTCATGTGATTTCAGTAAACGAGGCTTCGTTAAGTCATAAGTGTTTTGTAACGTTTCGAAATTTCAATGGTTCACGTGAGTTTTCACCATGACTTCCTGTTCCACAGAAGTATAAATATGAGGAAACACTAAGGCCAAATGATGGACTAAAACCAAAGAATATAGTTCTGATGTGCAACAAAAGATTGTTGAGCTTCACAAAATAGAAAGTGGCTGTAAGAAAATAGCTGAAGCATTGAAAATTCCCATTTCCACCATTAGGGCAATAATTAAGAAGTTCCAGTCAACTAAAGATGTTACAAATCTGCCTGAAAGATTATATTATATTATATTATATTATATTATATTATATTATATTATATTATAAAGAATTTAACTGTTCTGCAGTTCTGACTTTAAAAAAGAAAAAGAAAAAAGTGTTTGAAGTATTGAATTTCTTGGTAAAGAATGGGACAGCACTGTATAGAAAATTCTCAGGTAACCTAAAAATGTGCTTCATATTTAGTAACTTCTAAATTAACTGCTTATTTTCAGAAATATGATTTAGAATCACATAAGTTACATCCAGGGTCAAATAAAATAGACGTTGCAACTGCAGGATATGTAACCACTTTTTGTACTGTACAAGGGACATTTTTGCTTAGAAAAAGAAAAAGGTTTTGCTTAACAATAAATAAAAATTAGTGGGTACATTGGTTGGTATGTCACATTTTTCCTCAAGTCATTGATATTTTGCTATCGTTCCAGTGTTACACATGAAATACAAACTGCATTTCATACATTTGACAGCTGTTTTATAGCTGTATGAGGGATTTGGTACGCTCAGAAAGGCCACTGACAAGCAATTTTAGCATGCCAGAACAGAAAATTCCAGAGACACAATTGCTGGAGATCAATCTTAGATGCATTACCTGAACCACAAATGATTTTTTTTTTTTTTTAGGTTGCGTAGAGAACGGTGGTTCTCAAGGACAACGGCGGTCTTGTCTTCCCTCCCCAAGTCCCAATACCAGCAACATCAGCCTGTGGAACATCCTGAAGAACAACATCGGGAAGGACCTGTCTAAAGTAGCCATGCCTGTTCAACTCAATGAACCGCTCAACACACTGCAGAGACTGTGTGAGGAACTGGAGTACAGCGAACTGCTGGACAAGGCCGCACACACACAGGACCCATTTGAACGCATGGTAGGCAGAGGTCACATGCATAATTGCACAAAACTATTTGCATATGAAAAGTATTTGGAATTTAAAAACATGCATGAACTTAAGCCTACGTTAATATTTTTAGCTAATCACAATTATTGTGCACATTAAAATAAAAGAAATATTGCCATCCAAATGCTTTCTGGTGCAAATGTGAATTTTCAGGAGATATTCTGACTTTTGTGAATGCAAAGTGTTCTGGTTTTGCTTTATGTTCACATTTGCATATCCTTACAAAATTAAAGGGTTAGTTCACCCAAAAATTAAAATTCTGTCATTAATTACTCACCCTCATGTCGTTCCACACCTGTAAGACCTTCGTTCATCTTCAGAACACAAATTAAGATATTTTTGATGAAATCTGAATCATCCATAGACAGCAATTTAATTACCACTTTCAAGGCCAAGAAAGGTAGTAAAGACATCATTAAAATAGTCCATGTGACTGCAGAGGTTCAGCCTTAATGTTATGAAGCGCAAAAAATGTATTCAACAATTTCGTCTCTTCCATGTCAGTCTCCGTCACTGTTCACATAGTAAACACAGTGCAGTGCTTCCAGGTTCTACGTCACGTGGGCTATTGTAACGATGTATATATATATATATATAGTACATTTTATTGTTTACTATTAATATTGTAATATTCACACACACTTCCATAGTCTGACTTATGATGTCACAATGCATTAGAATTTATTAGCCTGATGTGATTGTTTCGAGTGATTCTTTTGAAAGCCTGTCTGATCCAGGCTCATCATCATGGGATCCACTATTACTCATCATGAGACCATGATTATTGTTCAGAAATCATTCTCCCTGCTTGGAAATATGCTTTAGTCAGCTGCACTCTACTGTATCCAGTGACACTCTGAGTGCCCATCGTCGTTCTGTCTTAGTCTCTGGAGGAAGACAGCAGTCCTTTCTCTCAATTTAAATAATAGCTTTAGCTTTTGAATTTTCAACACACTAATGTCTTGGTAGCTTAGTGTCTTGTAGCTTTTCATTTACTCACAAGAGACAAAGAATTTTAAATCAATATGAAATCAAAATTGACCGGTTTACTCTAGTTGTGCATGATTCATCATTGCACATTATTTAATTGAAAAAAAAAAAAAAAAAGGTCTTCGGTCGGAAAAAAATAAATTACTTTGCCTCTGAAATGACTTTCCTTTTTGGCTGATGTCTCATAGGCCACATTTTCCCTCAGGTGATTGGCTAAAAAATGTTTCTGGTACTGAATGAAAATGAGGGTATACTAGATATCCGTATCACAGTAATTTAATGCCAGTTAACATTAATATAACAAAGGTTACAGCAATAAAATAAAGACAGGTTTGAAAAAGAATTGTTACCATTGGGATACTTTGAAATGCTCTAGAAAGGGTGAACTTGATTTTCAGCTTTCACATCCCTGTCAAAAAGCCTCCCAGGTGCTGCCAGTGTTCCAGAAGAGGGACTTGTCCTCCACAATGAAATGCAAAGTCACATTCAGATCTAAAAAAAAAACCACACTTTTCGTGATCGAATCATTTCCCAATGGATAAGTCCAGCCTAGATTTTTTTGTTGAATATTTTGTTTCATGCCAGATTATGTAAATAAATGAATACCATTTAACATGCCAGACAGATCAGAAACAATGTAATTTCAATGAAGTCTTAATGAAGAGTGTGAAGAAATGGGCAACATATATCAGCGCATAACTAACCAAGTGTGCACTGATCTGTTTGTAGGTGTACATCGCTACATTTGCCGTGTCTGGCTATGCTTCCAGTTACTACAGAGCAGGAGGAAAACCCTTTAATCCAGTGTTGGGCGAAACCTACGAGTGTGATCGCCCAGACAAAGGCTTTCGCTTTGTTGCCGAGCAGGTAGGATGCTTTCTGTAAGCTGTGTTTTTGTGAGCAGGCATGTAAATGTAGCTATGTTTCCATCCATGTACTTTTAAGCAAATTTTGTGTTATTGCATAAAAAAAATAAAATAAATAAATAAATAAAAACGCTGCTTGGAAATGCCAAAATGCGCATAAATTCTAAAAATGCTATACCCGAATTCAGCCCGAATTCCGGAAATGTTGGGACGTTTTTTAAATTTGAATAAAATGAAAACTAAAAGACTTTCAAATAACATGAGCCAATGTTTTATTCACAATAAAACATAGATAACATAACAAATGTTTAAACAGAGAAATTTTACACTTTTATCCACTAAATGAGCTCATTTCAAATTTGATGCCTGCTACAGGTCTCAAAAAAGTTGGCACGGGGGCAACAAATGGCTGAAAAAGCAAGAAATTTTTGAAAAGATTCAGCTAGGAGAACATTTAGCAACTAATTAAGTTAATTGATATCAGTCTGTAACATGATTAGCTATAAAAGGGATGTCTTAGAGAGGCAGAGTCTCTCAGTAGTAAAGATGGGCAGAGGCTCTCCAATCTGTGAAAGAGTGCATAAAAAGATTATGGAAAACAATGTTCCTCAATGTCAAATTGCAAAGGCTTTGCAAATCTCATCATCTACAGTGCATAACATCATCAAAAGATTCAGAGAAACTGGAGAAATCTCTGTGCGTAAGGGATAAGGTCGAAGAACTTTATTGGATGCCCGTGGTCTTCGGGCCCTCAGATGACACTGCATCACTCATCGGCATGATTGTGTCAATGACATTACTAAATGGGCTGTCAGTAAACACAATCCGCCGTGTCATCTGCAGATGCCAACTAAAGCTCTATCATGCAAAAAAGGAAGCCATATGTGAACATGGTCCAGAAGCACCATCGTGTCCTGTGGGCCAAGGCTCATTTAAAACGGACTGTTTCAAAGTGGAAAAGTGTTCTATGGTCAGACGAGTCCAAATTTGACATTCTTGTTGGAAATCACAGACGCCGTGTCCTCCGGGCTAAAGAGGAGGGAGACCTTCCAGCGTGTTATCAGCGTTCAGTTCAAAAGCCAGCATCTCTGATGGTATGGGGGTGCATAAGTACATACGGTATGGGCAGCTTGCATGTTTTGGAAGGCACTATGAATGCTGTAAGGTATATAAAGGTTTTAGAGCAAAAAAAACAGCTCCCCTCCAGATGACGTCTATTTCAGAGAAGGCCTTGTGTATTTCAGCAGGACAATGCAAAACCACATACTGCAGCTATTACAATAGCATGGCTTCGTCGTAGAAGAGTCCAGGTGCTGAACTGGTTTGTCTGCAATCCAGATCTTTCACCTATAGAGAACATTTGGCGCATCATTAAACGAAAAATACGTCAAAGACGACCACGAACTCTTCAGCACCATGTAAATATGCCCCCGTCCCAACTATTTTGAGACCTGTAGCAGGCATCAAATTTGAAATGAGCTCATTTTGTGCATAAAATTGTAAAATTACTTAGTTTAAACATATGTTATGTTATCTGTGTTCTATTGTGAATAATATATTGGCTCATGTGATTTGAAAGTCTTTTAGTTTTCATTTTATTCAAATTTAAAAAACGTCCCAACTTTTCCGGAATTTGGGTTGTAATTTTTTTTTTTTTTTCGGTAAGAAGACATGCGCATAAACTATAATGGAAACACAACAAAAATCTCACATGACTTTGACTAAACAGAGGATGTGAGCGCAAACTGGACTAACCAGGGGACCTATTTCATTGCACAGAATCTCAAATGTTGCTTTGGTCATTCTGAAATGCCTGAGCCAAAATCTGTCATCAACATGTTTAGGTATAATAACCTCTCAAAACTGTCTCACTCGATTGCGTTCCCAAACACCGGGCATCTGCCTCCGAACACAAAATAATATGACAGTGTTTATTGCGTTTCATCTGCATGCTCTGAGGCGCAAGTAATTTATGAAAAAAGAGCCACAACGTTGCAATCCCTGATTGCAACAGCTTCCATTTTTATTACAGACATTTTTTGCCAATTTCCTAGGAACATATGGGATGGAAACGGTGCTTTATTTGCAAATGTTTTATGCAATATTACAATTTTGTTTTCATCCTCCAGGTCAGCCATCACCCCCCCATATCAGCATGTCACGCTGACTCTAAAAACTTCATCTTTTGGCAAGGTAACACCACAGTAATAATATTGTGTCAGTACAATTAAGCTGATGTCTACAGATGTGAAGCTGATCGTGTTATATGTGACTGATTTCAGATGTGAGGTGGAGGAATAAGTTCTGGGGAAAGTCCATGGAGATTGTACCTGTAGGAAGTACTCATGTGGTTCTCCCTGGGTAAGTGCTTCTGTATATTTCAAATGCTATCCAGTCTGCTGTTTTTCGGCTTCCTGGATATATGAGGAAGCCCGATTTAAAAAGTGTGATTTCTAGATCTGGAAAAGTCATGTAAATGAATAAAATCATAAAACTCCATGTGTGAATTAATATACTGAATGAAAATGAATATATATTTTCTTAGTTATGCCAAGCTCTTCAATATTTTGTCAGGTAGGAATGTTTTAAAGGGAATCCAGGGTATTAAGACTTGTATGGCTTAATATAACGTAAATGATGTCTCTTATTGAAATATGTAGTAGAAAACCCATGAAGGATTTACATTATTTAAAAAATCCTTGACATATTTTGGACAAAGGGGGGCGCCATTTTGTTTAGGTGAACAGTGCGTTCTATGTCGATGACGTCAAATGGTTGCACTTGGTGAGCTACTGGCGCTGACCTGTTGCTATTTTTACCGCAACACAATTCGGAATATAATATACGATGCCACATTGTGCGGCTTTTGGTTGCAATCTTCAGTCAAAGGGCAACAAGAGAAGCAATGCAAGTCTTCACTGCTTTCTGATGCTTGCACTGCTTTTTAGCTATAAGAAGAGGAGAAAAGAATGGGAAGATGTCTGTGGACAAATAAAATTTCCTAAAGAACTGCATCTTTGTTCTCTCCAATTTAGCCCTGATGCCTTTGATACTTTTTCATCTGTATACTGCAACGGTAATCTAGTAACGCATACAAGTCTTAATACCTCTTTTAAAACCCAATCAGCCTTTTCAATTTGAGCTAGAGCGCAAAATTAGTGAGGATGAAAACATTGAAGACGTGCAATGTCTCTGTGGCTTTTCGAACTACTGATGGATGATAAAGCAGTGAAGACTTATATTGCTTCTCTTGTTGCCCATCGACTGAAAATTACAACCAAAAGCTGCACAATGTGGCATCGCATTTTGTTTTCTGAGATGTGTTGCAGTAAAAATAGCAACAAGGCAGTGCCAGTAGCTCACAGAGTGCAACCATTTGACGTCATCAACCTAGAATGCACTGTGCACCTAAACAAAATGGCCTTGTCCAAAATATGTCATGGATTTTTAAAATAACGTAAATATTTCTACTACATATTTCATCATTTACGTTATATTAAGCCATACAAGTCTTAATACCCGGGGTTCCATTTAAATGCTTATCCTCAATCCTTATCCACTAAATCACAAACAATTGAAAAAGTCATGGGCTCTTTGAATATTGTTGTGGACAACGTGGGACCTTGGAGACAAAAGGGTTGAAAACCACAGGTCTATTGCACACTTGTGAGAAGCAAGCATGTAGTATTAATACAGTGAAAGTCTGTTTATACATTAAGGGCAGGGCTGTACATACATGATGATGCAGTAAAACAAGTGTTGAATGTAAATGTAATTGTAATAAGCAGCCATATCACCCTGTAGCCCATGACTGGTTGCCCACTGAAGCTAAGCAGGGCTGAGCCTGGTTAGTACCTGGATGGGAGACCTCCTGGGAAATCTAGGTTGCTGCTGGAAGAGGTGTTAGTGAGGCCAGCAAGGGGTGCTCACCCTGTGGCCTGTGTGGGTCCTAACACCCCAGTATAGTGATGGGGACACTATACTGTCAAAAAGCACCGTCCTTCGGCTGAGACATTAAACCGAGGTCCTGACTCTCTGTGGTCGTTAAAAATCCCAGGATGTCCTTTGAAAAGAGTAGGGGTGTAACCCCGGTATCCTGGCCCAATTTGCCCAAATACAAACAAATGCAGGTCTTATATATGCCCACACAAACAAGCCAGGCACAGGTGATATCATTGAGCTAATAATGAACAGGAAATCAGGAGGAATTTGTGGAAGGTCCCTCTGCTGGACAGACTGTGGTGTGACATTCATACGTAAAGCGTACCCAGAAAAGTGCTATATTAGTGTAACAAATTATTATTAATAATGAACAGCACTTTCTTCCATCTCTCATTACCCAAAACTGGAACTTGAGCAAGGCACCTAACCCCTAATCGCTCCCCAGGCACCGCAGCAAAAAATGGCTGTCCAAGGTGGGTGGGTGTTCATGGTGGATGTGTGTGTTCAGTACTCACTTGCTGTGTCTGTACTATTGGATGGGTGAAATGCAGAGCACAAATTCCAAGTATTTTTGTATTATTCCTCACCTACAGGCATATTAATAGAAAAGAAACTCACACTGTAGCTAAAGTTCAGCTTGCTCAGTCAGCCTAGTTCTGGTTCTCCAAACTCCCAATAGATTGTTCTCCATCACTGCATCCTCATGGATGAGACATGAAGATGACTACATAGTTCAAAGATTAGTCAACTTTCACTGAATTTTAGATAATCAATGAACTCAATGAACAATGAAAAATGCTACCTATCAGATTGTGCTTCCAACATGATATTAATGTGGTTTAAGGCTTTATTAACATCTACACCTACCCCAACCCTAAACCTACCCTTACAATAATGCAAATACATGGTGGTAGCACAATCTGATATAGCATTATTCGTTAGAATAAGTACAAGTTGACAGCGAAAAATGCAGATTGTGCTTTATTAATGTCTACACCTACACCTACCCCAACCCTAAACCTACCCTTGCAACAATGTAAATACAGTAATTTTGTGTTATTTATCATGACAAAAATGATGTAATATTGATGTGCGCACACACAGTAAGCCCGGGTAGGACAATCTGATGGGTAGGATGAAATGTCAGGACACCTGTAGCACATATGCCAGAATGTAAAATTAGTTATTTTATGCATTTATATGTATTTTTGTAATTCATACCTTTTCCACGCTCATTTGACTGGTGCTGGGACGAAGTTAGCGTGCGCACCTAAAAAGTCTCCCATTTGTTGTGGTCATAAATAGACGGTTGTATATCTAAATAAACGCAATTTGTGTCAAGGAAAAAGAGAAACTTTGTGAGAAATTGTGAGCGGGTGGCTAAAGGGGTGGCCAAACTAAGCCCTTAGCCCCCTAGCTCGGTCCCTAACGATAGCAACACAGAGAAACGCTATCGTTGGAATCATTGAGAGCCAATAAGAACATTGGCAGCCAATCAGAATCCATCCTTCTTTAAAGAGTTTGAGCATTTAAAGTTCTAGATGACATAACTACAGCACGTGCTTAGAATAAACAGAACGATAACGTCTGCTGGTGTGGACAATCCTTATAGTTATCATTCTTGGTGTGAACGGGCCTTTAGTGTTGCTTTGAAACTTTTGACTAAAGTAGACCATAGAGGTAAGAATAGATTGTAGGTAATTGGTGTCTTGAATGATGGAACTGTCCAAATTATAGCAGCAGCTGTGGTTGATGTTGTCAGTGTCCTTATTCTCCCTAAGCAATGGAGCAGTTATCTTTCCTGGAAACAGCAGACTAGGGCAGTGAGGTGTTGAAGTTGTCAGTGACAACAGCAGCCAGTTACTCAGCAGCACACATTGTGATGACATATGATGACGGACTGTTTGTGATGAGTGGGTTGCGTTGCTTTCACTGTTCTGCAGGTTTTACAGATCCTCCGATTCTATGAATGGAGCTCAGTTTTCTCCACCCAACTCAGCTCAAAATGTGAAAGTTAGAAATGGTTGTGAAGAGTTATAGTTTTGGTGATTTACTATGGATTTGTTTTGGAAATTTCTCTCCCGCAAGTACTTAATGCTGTATAAAGCTGATATATTGCAGGGCTCTCTGGAATACTTCATTTTGATTGGTCGATCATGGCATTCTGTGTTGTAATATTTTTGAGTAATGACTTCTAAACTGCAAAATTGACATTATTTGTCGCAGGGATCTGAGTTCTTAAATAGATGTGCTAGTTTCATGTCTCTCATCACTTCAAGGTTATTTTCTTCTCACATAATAACAAAAGTCATCAGTCAGCAGTAATCATGAATGTATATTATTCCTTACATATAGAAAGTAGTCTCTTATGCGCACAAAGTCTGCAATTATTTGATCAAAAATACTTTAATATTGAAAAATATTATTACATTAAAAAAAACTGTTTTGTATTTTAATATATTTTAAAATGTAATTTATTGCTGTGATGGCAAAGCTGAATTTTCAGCATCTGTGTCACATGATCCTTCAGAAATCATTCTATGCTGATTTGGTGCTCAAGAAACAATAATTATTATTGTCAATGTTGAAAGCAGTTGTGCTGCTTACTAATTTTGTGGAAAACATGATACTTTTTTCAGGGTTCTTTGATGAATAGAAAGTACAAAAGAACAGCATTTGTTTGCAGTAGAAATCTTTGCTACATTATAATGTCTTTACTGTCATTTTTGATCAATTTAATGCATCCCTTCTGAATAAAAGTTTTATTGATTGATTAAAATTAATTAATTTTATTTATATTATACATCATATATATATATATATATATATATATAATCCATTATTTGACTATTATACACTATTAGTTAACTAACACTAATGACTAACACTTCAATTAATCAGATAACCAGGCATATTATGAATTTACAGTAGACACACACTCACACTTTACTCTCACCTGCAGCTTTGGGGATCATTATGAGTGGAATAAGGTGACATCATGTATCCACAACATTCTGAGTGGGCAGCGCTGGATCGAGCACTACGGCGAAATCTCCATCAAAAACTCCAACAGTGAGAAATGCCAGTGTAAAGTCACCTTCATCAAGGTCAGCTACCTCTATATCCCATCCATTCTGAAATGCTTTATTTTCTGATATTTTAAGGTTTCTTCACACTGCATTATATGGAATCTTGTTTCTGTCACTAGATAAAATAAAATAAGGTAATTGCAACTTTTAAATCTTGCAATTCTGACTTTTTTTCTCGCAATTCTATATCTAAACTCGAAATATATATGATATATAATATCTAAACTTGGGAAAAAGTCATAATTGCGAGATTTAAACTTGCAATTGCAAGAAAAAAGTCAGAATTGCAAGTTGTAATTGCAAGTTATCTTTATAATTCGCAATTGCAAGTTTATCTCTCTCAATTGTGAGAAAAAAAGTCAGAATTGTGAGATATAAACATGCAATACTGACTTTTTTCATGCAATTGTGAGTGTATATATGGCAATTCTGACGCAATTCAAATCAAAGTATGCGCAATTCTTTTTTTCTCAGAATTCTGAGTTTAAATAATCTCACAGTTGCGAGATATAAACTCGGAACTGCGATTAAAAAAAAAGAAAGAAAAAAAAAGATATAAACTTTGAGATATAAAATTGCAATTGCAAGAACTTCCATATCATTGGGCCAGTTGCTATTCTGATTCAACCCTGCCTTGCTTGACACACTTGTAAGACTTAAAATGTCGGTCATCTCTTCCTGGCCTTTTAGAGAGCATCACATTTTTTAGCATGTAATGAGGGATCTGTGTGGCACAGTTGAGATAACTGAACTCAGACACTGAGGTCTTCAAAGACTTCCAGCAGACTTCAAGGACAATGGGTCAGGCTTTGCTGAAGGAAAGAGAGAAAAGATCAATTAGGGCAAAGGAGAGCAAGATCAAACAAGAACCGGGACATAATGAGATTCTGCAAAAGTCAGATAATTATTCATGGTTCCTCCCCTAAGAGATTAGTTAGGTTCACTGTCTGACTCAAGTATGACATCTGCTGGAGATCTCCTTCATCTGACCTGATTGCTGCAGTTACTGTTAAATGTCACAGTTCTTTATAATGCCACATTAGCGATGCCTTAATGGTGAATTGATTCTGTATTTTCACTCATTTGTTCAGTATCAGTATACCTAACCCAGGTGGTTTCATTTAAATATGTACACACTTCTTTGTTCAGAGGTGACCTGATGAAACATGTCTATGTCCTTTGCAGGCCAAGTACTGGAACTCCAGCATGAATGAGGTGGAGGGAGTTGTCACAGACCACAAAGGAAAAGTCATCCAAAAACTGTTTGGGAAATGGCACGAGGGAATGTACTGCGGCAGCCCACCCTCTGCTACCTGCATCTGGAGGACGAGTAAGAAACAACACACACACACAGTCTGCCCTCTTTTTTTAGATGTGCCACAATTTTCTGGTGTCTGCTATCTGATGTATTTCACAGACGCTACAGTTATTAGTGTTTAGTAGTTATATATTAATTTGCTTAATATTTCAGAATGTATTTAAATGAAAACTATTTATCATCAGCTTTTATCTGTGTATGTTTGTGTACAGATCCCATGCCTTCTGATTATGAGCAGTACTATGGTTTCACTAAGTTTGCTATGGAGCTCAATGAGCTCGACCCTCTTACCAAACCACATCTTCCACCCACGGACACCAGACTACGACTCGACCAGAGGTAAATACTTATATCCATATTGTTGAGCTTCCAATGAAAGGTTATATGAAAACATTTTCGTTAATTCAAGTGAAAATAAAAACTAACATAACTAACTAAACTAAAATATTTTTTAATGATTGGACATCATTAGAAAATATCTAATTTATTTTACTTTTAGCTTTTTATACATAATGTATTACAAAACTTGAACTTGAAAATGCCGCTATAGCAATAACACTAGAAATTGAATGCTACTAAACATACCAGTTAGTTCATTAAAGGGATAGTTCACCCAAAAATGAAAATTTGATGTTTATCTGCTTACCCCCAGGGCATCCAAGATGTAGGTGACTTTGTTTCTTCAGTAGAACACAAATGATGATTTTTAACTCCAACCGTTGCGGTCTGTCAGTCATATAATGCATGTCAATGGGAACTCCATCTATAAGAGTCAAAAAAACATGCACAGACAAATCCAAATTAAACCCTGCGGCTCGTGACGATACATTGATGTCCTAAGACACAAAACGATCGGTTTGTGCGAGAAACCGAACAGTATTTATATCATTTTTTACCTCTAATACACCACTATGTCTAATTGCCTTGAGCGCACGCACGGCATCCGGTGTGTGAGGTCTGAATGCACTCTGATGCCAGAAGTGATCGCTCGCACTCATTGACATATACACGCGAGAGATCACTTCCGTCATCAGAGCGCGTTTTTAGACCTCACCAACCGGATGCTCAAGGCAGTTGGACATAGTGGTGTTTTAGAGGTGAAAAATGATATAAATACTGTTCGGTTTCCCACACAAACCGATCGTCTCATGTCTTAGGATATCAATGTGTCGTCACGAGCCGCAGGGTTTAATTTGGATTTGTCTGTGCATGTTTTTTTGATTCTTATAGATGGAGTTCCCATTGACATGCATTATACAACTGACAGACCGCAACGGTTGGAGTTAAAAATCATCATTTGTGTTCTACTGAAGAAACAAAGTCACCTACATCTTGGATGCCCTGGGGGTAAGCAGATAAACATCAAATTTTCATTTTTGGGTGAACTATCCCTTTAAGATTGGCAGCCTTAAAATTTTAAATAAACTGAAACTAAAGTAAAATTAAAAATGATAAAGTGAATGAAACCTTAACCAAATAAAAACAATGAATTGAAAATAAAATAGAAATAAAACAAAATTAAATGTTTAAAACTATTATGACCATGGTTTATTATTACATGAAACTAGAGTCAGAAAATCAAAAGTGCAGGAGATCAGTGTTAATTTAGCATTATTTATATGCCATTATAGCATTTATTACTAGTTTTATTAATTCCGTTTCGTGTTTTTGTCTTGTTCCGATTCACTGCTCCGAGACTTGATGAGCGATCCAAGTGCAGCATTTATTTAGGACAATCCATAAGAGTAGTCAAAAACAGGCGAATGGCCAAATACACACAACAATCAAAATAATCCAAACATGGGCAGAATTTAAGGAAACAGGTGGAGAACATGAACACTAGAACAGGGAAGAAGAATACAGATGCTCGGAAATGCAGTGGTGACACTAACAAGACTATGCA
Source organism: Ctenopharyngodon idella (assembly GCF_019924925.1). NCBI lineage: Eukaryota > Metazoa > Chordata > Actinopteri > Cypriniformes > Xenocyprididae > Ctenopharyngodon > Ctenopharyngodon idella. The sequence continues at coordinate 11,881,769 of NC_067235.1, read as the reverse complement.
ATGAAAGCGAAGAAGAACACAGCTTAAACTGGCAAACACAAACCAACTAATGATCCATAGGTGGGAGAAATCAAACCCTAATGAGTCCTGGCAATGGATTATAGGGAATGTAGCTCATACGGGAGAGCAAATGAGTCAGTAGGAGTGCCCTCTGGTGGATATTATGGGCACTCCAGCTGGCAGATGTAACATTGTCGTTTTTATATTATTGTTATTATTATTTTCAGTTTTAGTAATTTTAGTAATTAGCACTTTATAACTTATTTTATTTCAGTCAGTTGCCAAGGCAACATTTCTAATTTTTGTTTAAGTCCAATATTTCTATTTTATTTTATTTCAGCTTCATTTCAATTAACAATTTTTTTTTAATAGCTTTACTAAACAATAACATCACTGCAGTAGATGATACCAATGCCAGGGAAATTGTACAATTATCAATACTAATTTCTATATCTCAGCAGAACCTGAAATGCCTATTTTAAAATTGATATACCATGAATATTAAGCTATGAGGGGACACATGAGTATGATCAAATTACTATTCATGAGCTAAGTTATTGACATTGGAAGGTTTCAAATTGTGCAACTCGCATACCTATTTGAGACGAAAACTTTACACAAAACTACCAGTAATTTTGACATCCACAGTTGGAGTTATTCAGATATAAATGTGTCACATCCAGGACCAGACAGAACCATTAGGGCCACCAGACGCTAACATCATTGCATCCGTCGGGTTATGCAAGGACAAATGAATTTCATATGAGACTGTTTGCGTGTGCATGCAGGTTATTGGAGGAAGGGAATGTTGAATCTGCAGAGGTGCAGAAGCAGAGGATCGAACAGCTGCAGCGAGAGAGACGCAGAGTCCTGGAGGAGAACCACATGACACACCAACCTCGATTCTTCCAGTATGAACTAACTATCCTGCTTTACCAATCTTTAAAAAAAGGACCTATTATGCTTTTTTACATTTTCAGCTTTCTTTAGTGTGTAATGTTGCTTTGTGAGCATGAAGAAGGTCTGCAAAGCTACAAAGTCCATTCCAAAGGGAGTTATGTGGGGTCCAAATCCAAGTTGTTACAACTATTTTCTGCTTTATCACCAACAGGAAGTCCAAAGACGACACCTGGGTGAGCAACAACACTTACTGGGACTTAAGGAAAGAACCTGGATTCACTAACCTTGACTGTCCAGTCCTCTGGTAACTCAGAGGAAGCCAACATACATCTGTGCTCACCGTTGCCTGCTCTTATCTGTTCTGACCAACAAACAACTTTCAAAGTGAGGTAGAGACTGATAAAGCTGTGAGATACTGATGGGCGCAGAATTACAATCTGATCGTTTCAAATCATTCCTTAACATTCATTATTTAATGTCCCAGCAGTTCACTTGCCTTAATATGCTTGCAGTATGTATGGTTTCATTTATGCAAATAGATCCCTTGGAAGTATGAAAAATATGCAATCTTGGCCCAGTTCATATTTTTGTTTTGTTGATGTGCACAATACGTAGCACAAGAAACCAAGAGAAAAACTGTTGGATTGTGGTCTCTTGTGGCTAAATGTAGTACTGCAGATGACCGCAGCCCAAAACATTGTTTTTTTTAAAAAGATGTATAGTATGTTGTCAGAACAAACTGCGTCGTCTACCTCTTAAAATGAAATTGTCGAGGAATTTAATAGTTTATTAGACTATGAATATATGATACATACATATAATGCCTTATATAACATTATATACATATACTTTGCTAGAACTTTTAATCAAAACCAATGTATCGTTACAAAGTATTGTACATTTTCGACCGCCTTTTATTCTGAGACTCTTGAATGAACAAACTGTTTAAGGTTCTCAAAAATATTTATATTCATCTTAACTTATTCACAAGACTGACAGATGGCTCAACAGTACCATCACAGCGTGAGCCTGGCAGTGTTTTTATGCTTCTTCCACACAGTTTGACCTGTAACCTGTGTTCATTTCACTACGCACTACGACGAAAAATGTTGGGGGACTGGGTTACTTGCGTGTTGATCGCTGCAGTGTTTCCTCTGTCCTTCAATAAAGTCTCATTTAAAAGATTGTTCTTTGTTGGTTTTATTTCATATTGAGACATTTGATGGGCATTATTTGGCTGAGACATCTGGGTAACGTAAGATTCAGATTGTGTGATCTGGGTTTTTTTTTTTTTTTTCTGTCACAGCTACTGCTATGAATCAGTTTGCATGCAAACGTCATCCCTGAGCTGTTTGTGTAGACCTTTTTTGATGGCTTTTATAGTGTTTGATGAAAATCCTTGACAGCCCACATAGTTTTTCCTGTCATATGCAACACTGGATATTATGAGTCATTGAGTTAAAAGGGAAATTTTTCCACACGACTGCAGTCCATCACAGTCTTGTGCAGTTTTGGAAAAAATAGTGTTGCTAATCCTATAACTAGATTAAGAGAATCAAATTAAATAAATAATACACTAATCTTTTTAGTTTTTCAGTTGTAAATATGGAGAAAGTTTAAAGTGGGTAACTGGACTCGGGTGTTTCAATGAATAAGATAAAGATGACATAAACCAAAACTCTGGTTTTCACCACATTGGTTCATGTTTCAGTTAAAGGCACAATATGTACATTTTCGCCGCTAGAGGTCACCTGTTCAAAACAAAGGTGTAGCTTGATGACGCCTTGATTTTGCGGAGTCATGGGAGGTGTTGTCTTCACATCTACAGCCAGTGGAAAAGAATCGGGACGGGACTCTGAAATTATGTTCATGGATGAGATTATTAAAGGGTTAGTTCACCCAAAAATGGCCTCCATTGACAGCAATATAATTAACACTTTCAGATGTCCAGAAAGCTACTAAAAACATATTTAAAACAGTTCATGTGGCTACAGTGGTTCAACCTTAATATTATAAAGTGACAAGAATACTTTTTTTGCGGGCAAAAAAAAACCCATAAAAATAACGACTTTATTCAACAATATCTAGTGATGGCCGATTTCAAAACACTGCTTCATGAAGCTTCGAAGCTTTACAAATCTTTTGTTTCAAATTAGAGGTTCAGATCACCAAAGCCACGTGATTTCAGTAAACGAGGATTCGTTAAGTCATAAGTGTTTTGAAATTTCAATAGTTCACGTGACTTTGGCTGTTTGATACACGCTCCGAACCTCTAATTCGAAACAAAAGATTTGTAAAGCTTCAAAGCTTCATGAAACAGTGTTTTGAAATCGCCCATCACTAGATATTGTTGAAAAGTCGTTATTTTGTTTTTTTGGCACACAAAAAGTATTCTCGTCGCTTTATAATATTAAGATTGAACCACTGTAGTCACATGAACTGTTTTAAATATGTCTTTAGTAGCTTTCTGGGCATTTGAAAGTGTTAATTATCTTGCTGGCAATAGAGGCCTCACTGAGCCATCGGATTTTATCAAAAATATCTTAATTTGTGTTCCGAAGATGAACGAAAGTCTTACAGGTGTGGAACGACATGAGGGTGAGTAATAAATGACAGAATATTCATTTTTGGGTGAACTAACCCTTTAACGTTACTGTAGTATAAAGCAGAGCAGGGCCGAGTGCTGTGGGAGCTGAACGAGGCTGCTGGAGCGATTGATAATGAGAGACGAGCGCGACACACGGCTTGAGAGCAGCGGGACTTTTATTATGCTGCAGTTGCCACTTCTGCTTCTTCTGCTCAAGTGTATGTGGGGTAACTCAGTGCTGTTTATCATATTAGATACATTTGAATGTTGAAAGTTGTTATAGTGCTACTCTGCATTAGCTCGGCGGCTGCTATGAGACACTTGTTGTACACTGCAGTAAGCTAGATTGATATTAGTCATAGAAAAACATGGTACTTGCGGTAAATCAAGAAAACAAGATTTAAACAGTAAGACTTACTGTGTTGAGCTATATAACAATGATTAGTTCCCTTTCATGGGAACTGTTGACGCTACGTCATATGACGTCATATGACGTAACGTCTCGTTCCCTATTCAGGGAACCAGGGTTACACAAGTAACCCGAGACGTTTTCTGTCGATGAATGTATCCATCCAAATAGTTGCTCACCTGTCTAATAAAACACATAATATATTAAAGTGTCTTTGGTGTTTCCATGGTTCCTACAAAATAAAACCGGAAACCGAAAGTAACGCGGGTATGATGTCAATGATAGGCGACGCATGGACAAAACTGCTATTTCTCTGGATTTAAACATTCTTGAAAGCATTTGGGATAATGTAAGTACTCAAGTCAACAAAATATACAGTTATATAAACAAAATATACAATATACAGCAAGAAAAAGTATGTGAACCACTTGCAGAATCTGTGAAAATGTGCAAAATTTTAACAAAATAAGAGAGATCATACAAAGTGCATGTTATTTTTTATTTAGTACTGTCCTGAGTAAGATATTTTACATAAAAGATGTTTACATATAATCCATAAGACAAAAAAATAGCTGAATTTATTAAAATAACCCCGTTCAAAAGTATGTGAACCATTGATTCTTAATACTGTGTGTGGTTACCTGGATGATCTACAACTGTTTGTTTGTTTTGTGATGGTTGTTCATGAGTCCCTTGTTTGTCCTGAGCAGTTAAACTGAGCTCTGTTCTTCAGAAAAAATCTCCAGGTCCTGCAGATTCTTCAGTTCCACCATCTTTTGCATATTTGAACCCTTTACAGCAGTGACTGAATGATTTTGAGATCCATCTTTTCACACTGAGGACAACTGAGGGACTCAAACACAACTATTAAAAAAGGTTCAAACATTCACTGATGCTCCAGAAGGAAACACGATGCATTAAGAGCCGGGGGGTGAAAACTTTTGAACAGAATGAAGAGGTCCAAATTTTTCTTATTTCGCTTTTTTCATTTAGTACTGCCCTTCGGAAGCAACAGAAAATACTTGCATGTTTCCCGGAGGACGAATTAAATACAATTTACCTTGATCTTCAAATTCCAAATGTTTTCACCCCCCATCTATTAATGCATCATGTTTTTTTCTGGAGCATCAGTGAATGTTTGAACCTTTTTTAAAAGTTGTGTTTGAGTCCCTCAGTTGTCCTCAGTGTGAAAAGATGGATCTCAAAATCATTCAGTCACTGCTGGAAAGGGTTCAAATAGGCAAAAAATCCTTGAAAACTGAGGAATCTGCAGGACCTGGAGGATTTTTCTGAAGAACAGAGCTCAGTTTAACTGCTCAGGACAAACAAGGGACTCATGAACAACCATCACAAAACAAAAAAAACAGTCGTAGATCATCCAGGTAACCACACACAGTATTAAGAATCAATGGTTCACATACCTTTGAACTGGGTCATTTTAATAAATTCAGCTATTTTTTTGTCTTGTGGCCTATATGTAAACATCTTTTATGTAAAATATCTTACTCAGGACAGTACTAAATGAAAAATAACATGCATTTTGTATGATCTCTCTTATTTTGTTAAAATTATTCACATTTTCACAGATTCTGCAAGTGGTTCACATACTTTTTCTTGCCACTGTATAACATTGTTCTAGTGGTTTTTGGATATTTTAATCCAAAAATCTTACATATTATGCCTTTAAATAAAGATTTTAGAGGACCTCTGAAATAAACCTCTTTAAATCTCACTTCCTAGTTTCCACTTCCTTCCTAGTTTTAGAATTTGCTGCCTGTCTAAAATCACAAAACTTCTGGAAGAATGTTTTGTGGGTAAATTAGTCAATATAGTACTTTCTAGTTTAAATGAGAAGTGTTATGTTTGAAAAACACTGAAATCAATAATAGGAACTTCTTTCAAAATTAGGAACCTCACTCAAGTGGGAAAAAAAACCTGCATTCAAAATTAGGAACCTCACTCAACTGTAATGAATGGTGGTGGTGACAGTATTGCTTTGAAGCCAATTTGCTACTTCTGGACTTGGGCTGAGATTCTCAAATGCATCACAAGTCTGAGTGTAGAAACCACTGGCACTATTGGTCTACATATCTACTTGTGTTAACAATATGCAGCCCAGGATGGTTTAATCTGAATTCTGTGTTACGCCACAGAATTCTATAGGAAAATGTAATGGTGTCAGTCTTTACTGAAACTCCACAGAAAGAGAGTCCTGCAGCAAGACAGTCACCCTATACACACAATCTACTAGATTTAATGTTTAAAGCAGAAGAAATGGAGTGGTCAAAGTCAAAGAAAAGTGCAAACAAATATGCAAACATTCCTTCAAGCTGATGTGCAGTACTGATCCACAACTGTTATAAATGCTGCTTAAAGGGATAGTTGACCCAAAAATTAAACTTCTGTCATCATTTACTCACCCTCAAATTGTTTCAAACCTGTATGAATTTCTTTCTTCTGCTGAACACAAAAGAAGATATTTTTGTGATTGTTCCTTTATGACTCTTACATTGCCAGCTAGTGTGAAAGTAACACCATCTCAATGACATTATCTCTTCCCTCCAGGCTGACCTTCGCCCAGATAGCAAGAACATTTGTGCCAAATGTGACTTATAGCTGGCAGTTACTTCCCTCTCATGCTCTCATTTTACAACAACCTCCTTTGCCCAAATAAGCTCTAATTGGCTTCAGATAAGTGCTATTTTGGTGTTTTAAAAGTTTTTATTAATATTAAGTATATTATTAAGTATTTTATGTCTACAAATAGCCTGTTACTAGAGTAGTACTAGACTAGTCTTCATTTTAAATGACAAGGAAACCAATTTAGTTAATGTTTTCTTCATGCTACTGTATGTCTTGTGTGGCAGAAACAAAAGTTTGGCTAACACTTGTAACAATCCTCACTTTTAACTAGCTGCTTAATTAGCTATTTATCAGTTCTTATAAAGCATGACCATATTCTACTTCACTTAGTCTTACCTGATACCTAAACTTAAACACTAATTCATAAACAGTGAATTAGCAGTTTATTGAGGCAAAAGTTGCCCCAAAAGTGATGCCCATTTTTGTAATGTTTATTTACAATCATTTGTAATAGGCCTTTGTGCTTGTTTTAAATAATATCTGATGTATGATACTATGTGTTACAAACAGAGGACGTCGGAGACACAGGTAAGGTTTATGATGTTTTATTGAGACAACCAGAGCAGTGAGCAGGTGAGTGAAGCCAGATACAGTTTGTGATGATCGATGACAGAGATAGTGATACTTGGTTTCTTCTAGGAGACGTTGGTGGCGGATGGTCCTTGGAGCTGAAGACACACAGAGACACTCACGGAAGACAGGAGAACACGGAGGATCTAGGAAGCACACTGGAGACAGGTAAGTGGTTGATCAAGGAGTCCGTAAGGTAAGGGTAAGTATGCATTAACGAGACCGGACAATGACTGTGTGGCTGTGAGTGTCTCTTATAGTGCTGCTGATGGGGGTGGTGATGAATATCAGGTGTGCGTGATCAGAACTCTGGTGAAGGAGTACGTTGTGATTGGGTGAGTGAAGAGCCTGTCTGTGACACTATGTTATACTAATGTATTTCTTTTTTTATCCTCCTTTTTCTTACAGATGGTGACTGAGAAAGATTTGTGAGACATTACTATCAACACCTTTTGTGTTTAAGATGATATATTTAATAAAAAAAAAATGACTCAATCAATTTTTGTATAATACTGTTTGATTTGCTGTTTGATATTTTAAATAAATTTAAAAAAAGTTAAGGTAAATGTTGTTAAATTATGGCTTTTGGTGTGTTCAGCCATGTGTGGGCCACATAAGGGTCTCATCCATACAAAAATAGCATTTAAGGTTCACATATGGGCCACGTCTGTTTTTATTATTTGGCTACTGGTTGAGTTATGGCCCTCTTTCGGTTTATTTCTGGCTAAAGGATGTGGGCCAGGTCTGTGCCGGCAAACATGATCTAATCTGGGCCACACCTCGGCTGTTTATTTGGGCCACATCTATATGCCAAAGGAAATTTACTGACTACTGTGAGCCACACCAGATACTCAAAGCTATCTTCCTTTCTTTTGGATAGTAATAGATATTTAGATATCTGACACAGTAATATATAATTAATAATGGATCAACATTTAATGGTTTTTGATTCCCAGCAAGACAATAGGCTACTTGTTTTAACTACCAGCTATATAAATTACAATAGATTAAATTATTACACTAAATTATTGTTACATGAAATCCACTCCAAATTCAATTAAGTAAAGAATTTCATACTTTTTATGACAACTTACACTACCAGTCCAAAGTTTGGAAACATTACTATTTTTAATGTTATTGAACGAAGTCTCTTATGCTCATTAAGGCTGCATTTATTTCATAATAAATACAGAAAAAGCAATAATATTGTGAAATATTATTACAATTTAAAATTATGGTTTTCTATTTTAATATACTTTATTTCTGTGATGCAAAGCTGAATTTTCAGCATCATTACTCCAATCTTCAGTGTCACATGATCCTTCAGAAATCATTGTAATATGCTGATTTATTATCAATGTTGGAAACAGTTGTGCTGCTTAATATTATTTTATAACCTGTGATACTTTTTCAGGATTCTTTGATGAATAAAAAGTTTAAAAAAAAATATCAGCATTTATTTAAAATAGAAATCTTTTGTAACAATATACACTACCGTTCAAAAGTTTGGGGTCAGTAATTTTTTTCTTTCTTTTTTTTGAAAGAAATTAATACTTTTATTCAGCATGGATGTGTTAAATTGATAAAAAGTGATAGTAAAGATTTATATTGTTAGAAAAGATTTATATTTTGAATAAATGCTGTTCTTTTTAACCTTTTATTCATCAATGAATCCTGAAAAAAGTATCACAGGTTCCAAAAAAATATTAAGCAACACAACTGTTTTCAACATTGATAATAACTGAGTATCAAATCAGCATATTAGAATGATTTCTGAAGAATCATGTGACACTGAAGACTGGAGTAATGATGCTGAAAATTCAGCTTTGACATAACAGAAATAAATTATATTTTAAAGTATATTAAATAGAAAACCATAATTTTAAATTGTAATAATATTTTACGATATTATTGTTTTTTTCTGTATTTATTATGAAATAAATGCAGCCTTAATGAGCATAAGAGACTTCGTTCAAAAACATTAAAAATAGTAATGTTTCCAAACTTTTGTCTGGTAGTGTATGTAAAGATCTTACAGGTTGTTTACAAGTACACCCTCTCTCAAGAGATAAAAAGCCCGCACTTTGATTGACAATCTGTGCTGCGAATGAAATAGTCTTTGTCTGGGAGTGAGCCAATAAAATATGTGTAGGCGGGGCTAAGCAAACACAACGCTCGAGTAGGCGTGTGTAAATCAGACCCTCTTGGGTTTTGTTTCAGTCGTGGTAGATGTCCCTGGTCATCTTCAGCTAAACAAGCGTTAAGAACAGACGACGGTAAGCGCGAGATCAATATTTACAAGTTTTCTGTTGTCTGCCAAGTTGTAGGCTATTGGTTGCTTTAAAATTAATTTAGTGCGCTTTTGTCAAAACTGTTCTGAAGAGAAGAAAGGATTACAACGATTCTGTCGCTACATTGTACCTTTCGGCTTCTTTAGTGTCACAGTTTCAGTACAAGACTAAATTATGTATAGGTATGAATTAGCTGCTGGTAACTACGGAACTAGACATCATAATATTGTTGTCGCTATGTAAATACAGTGAGTTATTTGAACAAGTGTGTCATAATCAACATGCCTGTTATATATTTATTGCAACTTTAGCTAGACATGGTACACAGATGGCATACTATGGCTTAACAACATGTACTATGGGTTAGTTGCTTGTATTATTTTTTTTTTTACATACATAATTTACTGATATAGTAAGTACATGTTACTTGTAACAAGGACACTGAAAAATAAAGTGGGTTACACTTTATTTTAAGGTCCGTGTTACAGTGTAACTATACATTTTAGTACTTAGTAATGTACTTACTATAGGGTTAGGGTAAGGATGTGGGTTTGGTTTACAGTTAATTGCATGTAATTATTCATAATTTACAATAACTACGTGTAACGTGTAACAATGACACTGTAAAATAAAGTGTTACCGTAAAGTGTTACCAAATACCATGTGCCATGGTATTTACATGGTATTTACAAGGTGCTTGAAAGAATCCCTTGGCATTGCCATGGTAGGCTACATTACTAAAGAACCATGATACTTTGTTATTTTTCGTTAGTAATGCACACTGATAGAAGTAATACTTTTAAATGAAATATACTTTTGTGTTTTTTCCAGCTGATCCTCAAAAATCTTCCTGCCAGTATAAAAGATGTTTGCTAAAGCCACTAAGAACGTGCTCTCTGAGATCGACACTGAAGGTTCCCTGATCCCAATGTCCCGTCTGAATGACTCGGACGGTCTGATTCCTCTGTCCCTGGTCATCAAGCGTAACCGCTACTGGTTTTGGCAGCGGCCCAAGTACCTGCCATCAGACTTCAAATTAAATGATGTTCTTGTTGGAGATCCGATAAATCCAGGTACAGAGCAACTGTCACTCTTTACTGAAAAGTATATGGTCTATGAAAGCTTGAATTTATCATTAATCCATCACTTTTGAAGGCCCACCCCTTGTGAAACACAATGTAATGCATGAAACGCACTTAATTGCATGTTAAATTTAAATTATATTAAATACAACTTTGTATGTAATTTCATAATTCTGTTTTCTTAGAACTATGGATTTATGGTAAGCTATGAATGTCATTTTTATTGATACTTTATGTCAAGTATTTAAATATATATGCAATGATGTAGTACATTTTAAAATCTCCAATAAAATATATTGAATAACACGCTACAGTTAAAATTATAACGCATTAGTGTGTTAGTCAACACATCAAAGTAAGTGTCCTTTTTTAAAGCACAACAAAAGTTCATTAAAACATAATGATTTAAAATGTTCTTTAAAGTAAAATGTTCAATTTGACATTATTACAAAGTGCACTTTTTAAAGTATGATATGTTTCTTAACACACTTAAAGGGTTAGTTCACCCAAAAATGAAAATCCTGTTATTAATAATATCTTGAATAAAAGCCTAAATTCAATCCGTTCATCATATAAAGCAATCATATCTCTTCAGAAAATTCGGACTAAACCGCTCAGTTCATATGGATTAATTTTACAATCTCTTTATGAACTCATTTTTGGGTGAACTAACACTTTAAGTGTGTTAAGAAGCATAGCAATGGAAGTGTACTCTCTTTAAGTACACTTAAATGGCCTTTTATTTAATTAATATTATATTATGTACACATACAGTTTTTAAAATATTAACCTTTAAAATTTGAAGTACACTACAAGTGCACATTTATTACAATTAAGAACATTTTTTTCTCAAGGGACTGTAGTATCACAAACACATCCAGCTTTATGTTCTCTGTGAAAATGGTTCCCAAAAATTGTTTGTATAACTATTTATAACGAACCAGTGATAGTTGATGGTGATTTTCTGCTTAAAGCTGCAATATGTAAGATTTTTGCAGTAAAATATCCAAAAACCACTAGGCCAGTGTTATATATTTTGTTCAGTTGAGTACTTACAATATCCCAAATGTTTCCAACAATTTGCAAATCGTGAGAAAATTGCTATTTTAACCAAGGATCCGAGACGTGTGAGTGAGTCGATACCCGCGTTACCCTCGGTTTCCGGTTGTATTTTGTAGAAACCATGGAAACACCAAAGACGCTTTAATATTTACATGTTTTAATAGACAAGGGAACAACTGTTTTGATACATTTATAGACAGAAAACTAATCATTGTCATATAGCTCAACGCGTTTAGTCTTATTGTTTAAATCTAATTTTCTTGATTTTTTGCGAAGTACCGTGCCTCAGAGAAAAACACTATTTTGTGAAGTAGCTAACATAGCATAATCAGATGCAGCTTTATTTTTAGTAACAGTAATACAGAATTGTCCCTATCATACAATACGTTTTAAAATTAATTGCATGCCATTTATCAACACAAGCCATCCAGCATTTAATATGATATTCTAATATCAATCAGCTTACTGCAGTGTGTAAGAAGTGTCTCACAGCAGCCACCGTGCGAACGCACAGGGTAACATTATAACATCATTTTCAACACACTCAAATGTATCTAATATGATAAACAGAGTTGTGGCATAATAAAAGTTCTGCTGCTCTGGAGTAGTGTTGCACGATATACCGGTACTAGAAGGGTATCGCGATACCCTGCTTTTAAAAACGGTCCGGTTCTTCATTTTATTAGTACCAGCTGTATTTCCTAATGTGCGACAGCAGGGGGCAGTGTGCGTGCAGCGCGCTGCTTCTAAGGCACATTGAGTGCGTGTTTATTCCACTCAACTGCCAGGAAAAACCAGGAAAAAAAGCATAAGAGCAAATAATTTACAATTTTACTGAGCATGAAAATAATAAACATTAAAAATTATATTAAATCTAAGTCTGTAACTTCATGGCAAATCATTAAAACATGTAGTTCAGCAGTTGACAAATTCATTTATATTTTTATTTTTAGTTTAAACAGTTCACATTCCCTCTCTGTCTCAGCAGACAGCAAAATGAGAAGCTTTTTGTTTATTAATAAAAATAACAACAACAAAGTGTTCTGTCATGTTATTTATTTACCTTTCCTGCTGTTTTAGCCATAGTATTGTTTAAGTATCGGTATCGTGATATTTAAGTTGGGTATCGTGTCGAAGTCAAAATTTTGGTATCGTGACAACACTTCTCTGGAGCCGTGTGTCGTGTTCGTCTTTCATTATCAATCGCTTCAGTGGCCTCGTTCAGCTCCCACAACACTCGGCCCTTCGCTGCTTCATTCTACAGTAACGTTAATAATCGCATCCATGAATATGAGTCCTATCCCGATTCTTTTCCACCGGCTGTGAGGTGAAGACGACGACTCCCAAGATTCCTCGCTCAAACTTGGCGTCACCGAGCTACACCTTTGTTTTGAATAGGCGACCTCTAGTGGATGAAAAACTACATATTGCACCTTTAACAAGATTTTATTGTGTGGGAGAACTGATGGAATATTGATATTTTTGTCCACAGTTGTGGTTGAAACAGACTTTTTGACCTATAATGGCAAAGTTGTGGATAACAAAAGTGGAAGTGCTGCAGCAGAAATTGGGCCGGGGAGTTTTAATGTAGGGGGGTCTGGCTCCAGCAAACTTCAGTCATCGTTTGGAAACCTAAAGAAACAGGAGGTGGATGTCCAGAAGCTCTTACAGGATTCCAAATCTAGGTGAGTGACTAGCCACATTCTCGAGCCGCGGTCTTCTCAAGCTTGGCGAGATAAGGGAGCGTTGTGATGTGGAATGTGATTTAAACACAAGTGAATCACCCATAGTGACAGATATGGGCACTGGTAAACTAAAAAAGGGAAATGAAAGTGCTTAAAACGCACAAACAGTAGCTCATATTTCATAGTCTCATATTCACATAGTTTGGACAGTCACACGGTAGTTTCAACATTTGACGGTAAAAATGTAAAAAAAAATTTTTTCAGTTCATTTCAGTTGTAAAATGTGTAAAATATGGAAAATGACTTGAACATATGGTGTCATTGTTACACATGTGACATGCATTTATTATAGTAACAGTAAATTATGCATAATTATAAGTAGCTTACACTAAACCATTAATGTTTTGCCACATGACTTAAAAATATGATTCATGCTGTAACAACAAACTAAATTGGTTTATTTTTTATGTCAAAAATAGGAAAAAGTCGAAGAACTCCAACTGTTTCTTTATTTAAAACTGATGTATTGATGTAGGTGAAAAGTTCTAGACTCTTGCCACGTGTAGATGAAAATTCTAAACACAATAAAGACACGTGACAAACTTGTCACACTTGAATCTGTGCTGTGGTTGTAGGGTTCTGGACCTGCAGCACTCTCTGATCCAGCAGACACGGGAGACGCAGAGGGAGGTGTTGGCGATAGTGAAGGAACGAATCTTTACCACTCAGCCCTGCACTGTCACTGAGGAGGTTCAGGAAGGAGGTACCTGCACTGGAATGTTGGGCTTCAATAAGACAATAAAGGTTGGGCTTTCTTCTTTGGTGAAAAAAATCACACACCCCTCTTTTCCATTGACATACTCTTGGGTGTATCATCAAGTAACAACATTCCAGGGTGGGCATGTCCAGTCGTGCTTGTCCTTCTAAAACAAACTGTCCTGTCTTGTTCTTTTGTTTCTCCACAGGTTTCAGTCAATGACAAAGTAAAGCCTTTTATTGAGTATGACACAAATGTGTCTATCAACATCCCCCCCAAAACCACTATTGCTTACAGCGTGATTGAACTAGATGTTGCGCACACTGGACAATATGGTATTGATTGCTCTGCATGTTTTCCTAAAGCGAAGTTTTATCATTCTGTAGTAGCTCATTGAAAGTTTTGTACCAATTACGTTCTAGATCAGATGTTCTCTACTGTTTTTGCTTAAGAAACCAGATTTACTTTTAAAATTAAGTCAAGTGTCAAAATGGTTAATTGTACAAAAGTAAAAACATTATGGGAAAGGTAATTCTGGAGAGTCAAAGAAGCAGTAATATGATTGTACCATTGTCCATTTTGCCAGGATTGTGTCTGCTGCCAAATATAAAAGGCGGTTTTGAACTTGACGGGCCAGTGAAGTTGAAGCAAGCTAACTCACTTAGTGCTGCACCAGGGAAAACAACCATCAAACTGCAGAAAGGTAACAGTTTAATGAGTAATCATTTTGTGGCAAACAAAATACCTCTTCTATCTAAGCATAATTATTCAGAGACAACTAGTAGTTTTTAAGCTGTTATCCATGAAATATGTAAACATTATAGCTTTGTGGCACAATCAAAACATTACTGTTTGTTTGCACATCTTGACTAGCCTGACAGAGCAACCAAAGGTGTGAGCTTGGGGCGGGACTGTCTGTTTTTGAGAACAATGACACTGATGAGGTATACAGTCATGCAGGGATGATGTATTTTTGTAGGCCAGTTTTAACACTTCCGGTTCCATTGTCCCAAAGTCGATGTTTTTTTTTTTAATGGGATTTTGGTAAAAAGTCTGAAATAAGGTCAAGCTCAAAATATTTTCATATTTTATTCCATGACATAAAACACTCCAGTAATACCCAACTTGTGATTTATTTATTTATATATATATATATTTTTAAAGCTTTTAAGAAAAGGCGGTTGCTAACAAGTTGTTAAATGGGACTACAGAGGTTATTGGAGACATTAAATGTCATCACACCGAACAGGCAAACTCATCTACACACTAAAACGTGTAGCTAAGTATCATAAACTGTTGATCACAGAGCATATTTTTTTTTACCATAATTCAGATCCTATGAAAAACTTCCAGGTTGGCCTACAACCCGAATTCCGGAAATGGAAAATGTTGGGACGTTTTTTAAATTTGAATAAAATGAAAACTAAAAGACTTTCACACATGAGCCAATATTTTATTCACAATAGAACATAGATAACGTAACAAATGTTTAAACTGAGAAATTTTTCAATTTTAGCATAAAATGAGCTCATTTCAAATGTGATGCCTGCTACAGGTTTCAAAATAGTTGGGACAGGGGGCATGTTTACCATGGTGTAGCATCTCCTCTTCTTTTCAAAACAGTTTGAAGACGTCTGGGCATCGAGGTTATGAGTTTCTGGAGTTTTAGTGTTGGAATTTTGTTCCTTTCTTGCCTGATATAGGTTTCCAGCTGCTGAAGAGTTTGTGGTCGTCTTTGACGTATTTTTCGTTTAATGATGCGCCAAATGTTCTCTATAGGTGAAAGATCTGGACTGTAGGCAGGCCAATTCAGCAACCAGACTCTTCTACGACGAAGCCATGCTATTGTAATAGCTGCAGTATGTGGTTTTGCATTGTCCTGCTGAAATACACAAGGCCTTCCCTGAAATAGACGTCGTTTGGAGGGGAGCATATGTTGCTCTAAAACCTTTATATACCTTTCAGCATTCATAGTGCCTTCCAAAACATGCAAGTTGCCCATACCGTATGCACTTATGCACCCCCATACCATCAGAGATGCTGGCTTTTGAACTGAACGCTGATAACACGCTGGAAGGTCTCCCTCCTCTTCAGCCCGGAGGACACAGCGTCCGTGATTTCCAACAAGAATGTCAAATTTGGACTCGTCTGACCATAGAACACTTTTTCACTTTGAAACAGTCCGTTTTAAATGAGCCTTGGCCCACAGGACACGATGGCGCTTCTGGACCATGTTCACATATGGCTTCCTTTTTGCATGATGGCGCTTTAGTTGGCATCTGCAGATGGCTCGGCGGATTGTGTTTACTGACAGTGGTTTCTTGAAATATTCCTGGGCCCATTTAGTGATGTCATTGACACAATCATGCCGATGAGTGATGCAGTGTCGTCTGAGGGCCCGAAGACCACAGGCGTCCAATAAAGGTCTTCGGCCTTGTACCTTGTGAACAGAGATTTCTCCAGTTTCTCTGAATCTTTTGATGATGTTATGCACTGTAGATGATGAGATTTGCAAAGCCTTTGCAATTTGACGTTGAGGAACATTGTTTTAAAGAATTCCACAAGCTTTTTACACAGCTCTGCCCATCTTTACTTCTGAGAGACTCTGCCTCTCTAAGACATCCCTTTTATAGCTAATCATGTTACAGACCTGATATCAATTAACTTAATTAGTTGCTAGATGTCGTAGATTTCTTGCTTTTTCAGCCATTTGTTACCCCCATGCCAACTTTTTTGAGACCTGTAGCAGGCATCAAATTTGAAATGAGCTCATTTAGTGGAAAAAGTGGAAAATTTATCCGTTTAAACATTTGTTATGTTATCTATGTTCTATTGTGAATAAAACATTGGCTCATGTGATTTGAAAGTCTTTTAGTTTTCATTTTACTCAAATTTAAAAAACATCCCAACATTTCCAGAATTCGGGTTGTACAAAAATACGTCATCCATGCAGCACTCTATTCAGGCACATCACTGACGAGGAGTTTAGGCACATCACCTTTAAAGAGTTTGTTTGTTTTTGTTACAAATTAGTTCTTTGTTGACCTAATGGAGTATGAGCAGGGAGAGTTGGTGAATACTATAGAGAGTACTTTATTAGCATTTTTTCAATATAGAAATAAACATTATTTACACGGCCCCCTCTTTCTCTCTCTTTAGATCTTGAAGGATTCCAAGGGCAGTTTATGGTTCTCTCTAAACTCCCATCCAACACGCGCCGCTCATTATTTCAGCAGATCTCTCTGCTCCTGCAGAACAGTGTAGCCATCAGCTTGCTGGAGGACGCAGTGAGTGAGCCGGGGGGATCTTACATCAAATTTTGTGTTCCTTTGTTTGTTTTTAAGTGAAAGAGAATGAATTATTCCATTTAATAAATGTGTCATTTATTATTTAATATCAAAATGTGTGTGTGTGTGTGTGTGTGTGTATATATATATATATATATATATATATAAAATTATAAAAAATATTTTTACAGTCAACAGCCACTTTTTTGGGTACACCTTGCTAGTACCAGGTTGGTTGCCTTCAGAACTGCCTTAATTCTTCGTGGCAGAGATTCAGCAAGGTGCTAGAAACATTCCTCAGAGATTTTGGTCCATATTGACATGATAGCATCACACAGTTGCTGCAGATGTTGGCTGCACATCCATGATGCGAATCTCCCGTTTCACTACATCCCAAAGGTGCTCTATTGGATTGAGAACTGGTGACTGTGAAGGCCATTTGACTATAGTGAACTCATTGTCATGTTCAAGAAACCAGTTTGAGATGATTTGAGCTTTGTGACATGGTCCGTTATCTTGCTGGAAGTAGCCATAAGAAGATGGGAATATTGTGGTCATAAAAGGATGGACATGTTCAGCAACACTCCTGTGGCATCTGAATGTCACAGTAGAAATCGAGACTCATCAGACCAGGCAACGTTTTTTCAATCTTCTTTTGTCCAATTTTAGTGAGCCCGTGTGAATTTTGCCACTGTTTCCTTTTCTTAGCTGACAGGATTGGCCTTCTGCTGCTGTAGTCAATCTGCTTCAAGGTTCGATGTGTTTGTGCATTCAGAAATGTTTTTCTGCAGAACTCAGTTTTATTGAGTGGTTATTCTAGTTACTGTTGTCTTTCTATCAGCTCGAACCAGTCTGGCCATTCTCCTCTGACATCTGGCATTAACAAGGCATTTTCGCCCACAAAACTGCTGCTTACTGGATATTTTCTCTCTTTTTTTTAACCATTCTCTCTAAACCCTAGAGATGGTTGTGTGTGAAAATCCCAGTAGATCAGCAGTTTCTGAAATACTCAGACCAACCCGTCTGGCACCAACAACCATGTCACGTTCAAAGTCACTTAAATCACATTTCTTCCCCATTCTGATGCTCAGTTTGAACTTCAGCAGGGGTGCGTTTCCTAAAGCCAACTATGATTGTATGTTCCATCATTACCAACACAATTCAATGGAACTTGCTGCCATAGTCTACATGTCTAAATGCACTGAGTTGCTGCCATGCAATTGGCTGATTTGATATTTGTGTTAAAGAGCAGTTGTACAGGTGTACCTAATAAAGTGGCCAGTGAGTGTATATCTTTAATAGATATATACGTCAAGAATGAAAAAACAGAATTTGAAGGTTGATTGAGATCTTTATCACTTCTGACCAATTTATTACATCCTTGTTGAATAAAAGTATTTTCTAAAACAAAACAAAAAATCTTTTGAATGGTAATGTTTAGTAATATAAGATAAGACTCAGTGTTGGACATCTTTGTACTTGTTTGTCCATCTCTCAGCTAGAGGACCTGTGTAATGGGATGCAGCCTGATCCCAGTGCGTTAGATGAGGTTCCTGCTCTGAAGGCCACACTGGAGCTTGTACAGAAGGCTGCTGGTTCAAACTCCACTGGACAGCAGATGAAACCCAGCGCTCTTACTGCCACCTACCTGCTCTTCAGCTCCTTAGATGGTGAGTTCAGTTCAAGTGACAGAATTTTGACCGATATAGGTCATAGATTGAGTCAGGTGTTATCTGTTCATAAAGGTAATCAGTATGTTTACTTGATATGCATTGTCAGCCACAAGGCCAGAATGACATTCACCTGCGGATTGTTTGTTGTCATACACCTGCTGTCAAATTGACCTTTGTTCCCATAAACTCTCATGTGTCCATGTAGAGATGACTGACTCTGCCCTGTTTGAGCTCAAATCTTGCTGCAGTTATGCAACCCTGCAAGCTCTGCTCCATCTTGTAAGTATTCTTACATAACAGTACTCCAAAATACCAAGAAATATTTTTTCAAAATGTGATCAAAAACAGGCATTGATACCACATGTAATAAATAGGGCGTGTTCAATAGAAGTATTCAGTCATGACGTCAATTTACGGAACATCTCGCAAGGCTAATTAGCCGTGGGATCCCTCTGGAATTTCCTGTGGGAAGTTTGGATTTATGAGTGAAAAGGCTTGTGGTAAACATTATTTGAAGAGACTTCCACATGTTGTTTTGCAACATAAATTGCACAGATCCTTCAACATTCACATCTGATGTTTGACAATTGTTGACAAACTGCTAAAAGATTACAACCACTTGGATGCGAGTTTACATGATACATAAAAATTTAATTAACTTTACAGTTCAAATAATACAAGTTTTGACAAAAACAAGTTATAAAATTATAAACCTCACATTTCCGCCTTTTATAGCGTAAAGGCATGTCAAAAAATGACATGGTTATACAAATTAATTTAAAATGATAGTCTAGATGCCTTATTATTCTACAGTTTTTGAACACAAATTAGCTTCTTATCAATCCACAGGTTCACATTTACAACACTGCGTGTAAGCAGAGTAAAAATGTGTCAGTCTTCACATTGGTCTAAACAAAAATGGCAGAGATACTGAAGAAAATTGCAAATTCACTCTTTGACAGTAGATGGCGTTTGTGAAAAAGCAGAAATATAGCAGTTTCCCCATTTGTCTCAGCAAACAAAGCAGCACTGCGCCTGTATAAACTACTTTATTATTAGGCATTACAAGGAAGTAATATGAAAGAAAATGCGGTCTAAAACGAAAGGCAGCATTTGCAGGTATGATATAAACACCTTGAAGTAAACAGTCCTAGTTCATCAATGGTAGATCAAAGCAACTGCTCATTCGTTGTGATTTTGAACTGCTCTGAAAGCACAAGCCTTTAGAATGAGCAACAGTGCCACATTTTTACTTTGAATCATGCAGTGTATGCATTAAATCATTTTGCCTTCTCTATTTAAAAACAAAAATTAATACCAAGTCTAGTTTCTATTTTCTATTAAATCTATTAACATTTACTGACATATCGCTTGAGACTTACTGATTACTGAAAAATTATAATTAACTTTATTTGGAGCATTTCTTTATTGCACAATGCACATTTCTTAAATATTAATGGTTCCCTATGACTTACACTTAAGTACACTAAAGCTACTTAAATGTCCTTATTGAACTAAGGTCTAATCCAGGTTTAGTCTAAGCCCTGTCTGTGCAACCGGGCCATAATGTGTTTTAAAATCACTATTAATAAGGACTGTATGATCTTTAAATGCAAGATATTTAAAGTGTACTTAAAGTATATTTGATTGTGCTAAAGTGGAACTATTGCAAGTATACTTTAAGTATATCTTTAGTTAGACCTCAGCACTATTTCCATACAATTAAAGTGCATTAAGTACAAAATTCCAATTTAGCAGATTAAGTATACCAGTTTAGTATATCAAAAGTACAATTGTAGGGCATTTTTATTAAGTACATAATACGTAAATGTATTTGTAGTATACTTAGCATGAAATAAACGTATTTCAAATACATTTTAGTACATTTATTTTTCACTAGGGTTTTGAAGTTAATTATCTTAAGCCATATTTTTAAAATGAGAATTAAGATTTTTGTAAAAGACTTTGACCTTAAATTTGAACAAACTAAATTTAAGACTTTAAGGACCCGTGGGGACCCTGAAATCTTACTGATAACAGTCTATAGTATTCTGATTTATTGAAGTAATTGGTTACATTGTTCTCTTTTGTCAAATATTAAAGAGATAAGTCTCAAGTTATGTTAACTACAGGCCTTTTATTTATTTAATTTACTTAATTTACTTTTATAAATCCAGAATCATCATTGTAAAAACCCACAGAAAATCCCTAATCATTGGCTTAAACATGCCAATCATCTTCTGGCTTGTTTGACCACAAACTGAGCAGTTCTGTACCACATGTAAGAAACAGAGCTTCCTTTCTATGCCTGTGTGATGTAACATTTTTGTGCAGGTGCAAAATTTGGCTTCAAATAAGAAGTCCTCTTCGAAAGATGCTGCTCTGGCTGTGTTAGCGGATGAGAAGGGTTTCAAGAAGATTACAGCACTCTTTGCTTCTTGTAACATGACCTTGCTTAAGGAGAAGGATTCACTTGTTACAAAAATCAGCAACTCACAGGATCGCCTCCCCCTCATGCTATGCATTGCAATCAAAGGTTTGGCATCTCTAGCACCCCCTGTCTGACTGGAGTAAAAAACAAAAATCAAACCAAAAAAAAAAAAAAACCTGGCACAAGCTATTAACTTAGAAGGACCAAAGGGCATTAAAGCCTGCAAGTGGATGAACTGGGGCCCGTTTCAATAAGGAGGTTCAACCAAAACTTGAACTCTGAGTTGACTTACCCTGAGATGGGAAACTCTGAGTTTTCTGTTTCAGAACAGCTGAATTGAGTTAGTTCAGTCGACTCTAAGTACACTGACTCTGAGTTAAGCGCGTGCACCACGACTATGAAAGCCATGATCAATGGAGCTCCGATATTACGATTCACCATGGCAACAGCACCCAACAAAGAGACAATACAAGTTTAATTTTTATCGTTGTTATAATATCAGAGGTGAAAACTGGCAGAACGGTAAGTTATTGAACTACTATTCATTTTCATGGTATCCCACATGCAAAAAAAAAAAAAAGAAGAAAATAATAATTTTGCAAATTATGTTCTATTTACCACGTAGGCTAAAAGTAGCAGTTCTTTGCAATAAGTGTAAATAGTAATTAGATGCTATTTTAAATTTTTATACTGGCAGATACATACTATTTGCACTTCAGTATTGTTGTACATTAACATTATGCAATAATAACTGAGTGTAAATGATTTTATCATTATTGAACACTCGTTCGGCAATTTACTTCAACTTGTAGAACATTTTCTTAACTTTTATTGAAAATAAATGCCTTTCTGATGTGAAAGGAAAAGGGAGAAGAGCGAGCTCGGCAAAAGGCGGATTTGAACCCGGTCAGCCGCATCATAAGTTATATCTCCGCGCCCAACGTGTTACTGCCTACACCACTGAAGCCGTTAATTAACCTTGTGTGACATTGGTGGGCGGAGCTACAGTGAATTCGCACTTAGTAGTAGACACTGCAGGAAACAAGACTAAATATATCATTTTCTTATATAGAAAATCCATCTTGATTTGATAATTTTTAGATATTTGTACTTGAAAAGACAAAAAATACTCGGTAAGAAAAGCATTTTTGCAGAGTGAATGAATGAATGAGGTATTTAAACATCACTTGCACTTTAAAAAGGGGGAGGAGTCCGAAAAAAAACTCTGGGTTTACCGAAGAAAACCTGCTCGCGACCAGGTTAGGTTCGCAGAGTAAGTTACCATGGTAACTGACTCTGAGTATAAGTTACTTCTCTTTCAGAAACGGGTTTGACATACCTCCCATTTCAGGTATGTAGTTTCCCTCATTTCAGGGTTAACATACTCAGAGTTTTCACTTAACCTCCTTTCTGAAACAGGCCCCGGCTCTCTGGGATGACAAATAATAATAATAATGGATTCTTAAGTGGCCTTTCAGCGGTTTTGTGGATGACATAGCAAAAACAGCAATCATTTTGAAATTGTCTTTTTGTAAATTGACCATTTGTAATTTCATTTGTTTGAATATTTGTTGTTTTTTAAAGTACTTCTGTAATATCAAATCTTTTAAAGTGGATAGCCAATACTGTGAAATAATGTACAATAAATTCATGTATTTGGGCCAGTTTTGTAATTCACTGTATCCGGTTTCCTGCCTTAATCTTTGTTTTCATTTAAAAAAAAAAAAAAAAATCTTATGCACACCAGAATATAAAATGATTTAAGTACAATGATTCAAAATTAAGATTAATTTATTAGACAGCCGTTTAATTTCAGAAAATACAACTCTCTGTATTGCAAAATATAGAATTTTCAAGTGAATACAAGCTGGATAAAAATCGGAGTTATACAGCCTTGAAAAAGACACTGGAGCAAGTTGCCAGAGACAGCGATACATCACTACAGACAAAAAAGACTTGTGAATCTGTGAGGCCAGGTAGCTTGTGATCATGACACACTTGGTCTATATTCCATGTTAAAAGGTGATTTTGTGCCCATGTAAAAGGCATTTAGCTAAATGCCGCTCTTATTCTGTATACTATGACATACAAGCAGCATAATGACTGAGCTCATAATTCTACAACAATATAATTGAAACCGTGATATTGGTTGCACTTTATTTTATAGTACATGCACTTACACAAAAAAGTACTAAGTATACTGCGAGTAGCAAGTGCTGCGTCCCAATTCAGAGGTTGCATTCTTCGAAGGCCGAATGAGTCACCGCGACGCAACGAAGGCTTTGTCGTTCCAAAGGCGTGGCCTTTGAAGTCCGTGTCCTTCGAAGGATGCAGCCTCTGAATTGAGACGCAGCTAAGGTAACTTGGACTTAGGTATGGGTTTAGGGCGGGGATGGGCCAACGAGACTCACTTTCCTGCAGATTTTTGCTCCAACCTTAATCAAACACAACTGAACCAGCTAATCAAGGTCTTCAGGATTACAAGAAAGCTACAGACATGCGAGTTTGATCAGAGTTGGAGCTGAACTCTCCAGGATGGTGGACCTAGTGGGCCAGAGTTGCCCAGAGATTAGGGGCTGTACACACAGAACACATTTCTGCTTTTAAAAAAGCGAGATGCCACACAATGGTATCCAACTGCAAAGGTGCGGCGCAGGCGAATGGAAAAGCAGCCAAGGTTTTGAGCCGTGTTATCATGGTATTACTCACCCTCAACTTGTTCCAAACCTGTATGAATTTCTTTGTTCTGCTGAACACAAAAGATGATATTTTGAAGTCAACAGGACCCCATCAACTGTCGGTAACCAAACATTCTTCAAAATATATTTGTGTTCAGTAGAAGAAAGAAATTCATACAGGTTTGGAACAACTTGAGGGTGAGTAAATGACAGTTTTCATTTTTGGGTCAACAATCCCTATAAAATGTGGTTAAAAGTTCAAGACAAAGTGTCATGTACGAGATGCTGAAAAGCAGTAAGATGCATGTTCAAATAGAAAAACAATTCAAAAGCAGTTCAGTGTAACAAAAACATTCTGTGTGAACCGTCCCTTAAGCTCAAAGTATACTTCATTTTTCACACAGACACTTGGAAAAAATTTCAGACGCAGACGTAAATTTCTTCATTAGTATGGTACTCGTGCAGCAAGATTTTTCATTTTCTGTATGCTCAGTTTGTGCATTCGCCTTTGCACTAATTAGTCTACAAGGTGACAGAGCGGTTTGTTTCAAAGTTGAAAAAGAAACATATGAGACGAAAAACAGCTATTGGAGACTGCAACAAACACACACGTTGACAAAAGGCGATTAAGAGATACATGCAATTGTAGTTTAAACGACAACACTTTTTTTTTTTTTTTTTTTTTTTTTTTTAAATCGGTCATAACTTCTGGAGAGAAACAACTCAGACATTGGACAAGGATGAAACTTTCTAGTATGTAAGGGTCAAGCACCTGACACCATCGAATGAACATCTGTTGTGCACATATGCCAAGGGTTTAAAACTGAAGTATAGTTTGGGCTCATTGTGTACTTCAGTTCTTACACGTACGCTAGAGTATGCGTACCAATGTGCGTTATGTTAATTTCATTATCAGCATAGTACGTATAACTATACACATGCAAACAGAGGGCCTGTCCCAATGTGGTTTTTCTGTACTTGACCACATGTCTACTTATATATGTTTGGCCAAAGTGTTCAAGTGGGTGTAAAGACTGCAAGTGTCTTAAGACTTTTGTTCACTCAATGGAACACAATGTAATTGAAGCACCACAATCACTAAAACATCTCGTCTTTTGCAAACGTTTAACAAAATACATATAATCTCTGCAGTCTCATCTCTCCAAATTATATGCAACATCTAATTAAACTTGCACTGGAAAGTTTTCCTTAGACATGTCACGAAATCAGGGCAAGCAAATTCCTTAACGTGATGAACTATGGTATACTCTTAGCCTCAAAGACAGCTCCAACACTGATTTGGTGTGCGTTAAGTGTACTGCACTTTGGTATTTTTCAGACATGGGGAAGTCTTGTGCAGTTACTTCCTGTTGCATGCACACAATCTCAAGTGGCCAAAACCACAAGTGTGGATATTGGGACAGGCCCAGATTTTTCAAACTGCACATATATTTTGTATGCTCATCTTGCACATGAGCCTTGAACTTCTTTGCACTAATTTGTTTGTCCACAAGGTGGAAAAACTGGCCCAGCCTGTTGTTTCACAGTCAAGAAACAGATGAGATAAAAACGACAACGACAACGACGACAGACTACTGGAGATTGTTACAACAACAGACACCTACATTTTTCATATTCTGCATGCTCAGTTTTTGCGTACACCTTGAATTTTTTCTGCAGTAATTAGTTTGTCCATAAGGTGGCGAAACTAGTTTCACAGTCAAAAAAGAAGCAACAACAAACTACTGGAGATGGCAACAAAAATAAATGCACGTGATACATGCAACTCTAGTTTAGACGAGTACAATTTTGTTTTTTTTAAATCGGTCATAACTTTTGAAGAGAAATAGCGCAGACACTAGATGTGTTCGGCTGTACACATAGACCAAGCTTTCGCGTCAAAACGGGATTAGTTCAGTTCAGAATTAAAATGTACTCACCCCCATGTCATCCAAGATGTTCTTTCTTTCTTTAGTCGAAAAAAAAAATTAAGGTTTTTGAGGAAAACATTCCAGGATTTTTCTCCATATAGTGGAATTTAGCGGATACCAACCTTTTGAAGGTCCAAATTGCAGTTTCAATGCAGCTTTAAAGGGCTCTACACGATCTACGTCATGCGTGACCTTTCCAACATGATTACGTAATGTGTGTCGGATCGCAGAGCTAGTGCAAGATGAGCATTTGTGGTTAAAAAGTATGTCAAGTTTTATTTTATTTTTTTTGATCGTTTCGCTAGACAAGACCCTTATTCCTCGGCTGGGATCGTGTAGAGCCCTTAGAAGCTGCACTGAAACTGCAATTTGGACCTTCAACCTCGTTGAACCCCACTGATGTCCACTATATGGAGAAAAATCCTAAATTTAAATCTCTTTACGAATGAAGAAAGAAATACATAAACATCTTAGATGACACGGGGGTGAGTACATTATCAGGAAATTTCAATTCTGAAGTGAACTAATCCTTTAAGGTACATTGCGCTTTAGCAGTAGGTTCAGGGTGAGTACCTAGTAATTATAGTAAGTAAATAGCGCATATATGTAGAACAGGACTGTAAAATAAAGTGCACCCATATTTATAAAAAGTTAAAATTGGCTTACTCCTTTCGTTCCTTGAATTTAACTAAAAATCAAGCCTAACAGGATGACCCTAATGAAGGTCTTAACAAGTCAGAAGCTGGATAAACTATTATTTGACATACTGTAGTGACTGAACTATATGACATCACAGTTCAGAAAGATGAAGAGATGCGAGATGAATCCTGCACTGTAAACCAATGTTAGTAACACTAAAATTACAGCAAGAAAACAGACTCCTGCTTTCAATACTGTAATACAGCTTATACCTGTCATTAAAATGATAATTTTCCATACAAGTCATTCAAAAATTCCTATTTGTTTCTGTCCCTCCAAGTTACATTCTTTAAAGTACGTTTAGTCAGTAGAACATAAAAAATGTTAATAAATAAGTACACTTCCCTTATGTCTGTCCTGACTGGATAGCTAGTGTACATTTGCATAGTGACTGGTGGGTCCGTTCAATGTGAACTTGTGTTCTTTGCCGCCGCCGCTGATGATGGTGATGGTGGTGATGGTGATGATGATGGTGATGATGATGATGGGCTGTATGTCTCAGTAAACCCAGTTCAAAGGGACCCATTGCGGTTGTGTAGCCAGCTGCTCCACAGCTTCCTGCAGTTTCTCAAAGGCCTTGTCCAGATTGTCATTAACAATAGTCAGATCAAAGTAGTGATTGTACGCCCGCTTGATCCTGGCGCTTTCGTCCACTGTTTTCTTTAGGTCCGTTTCCTAAGAGACAGGAAGAGATGAGCTGACTATTCAACTGCTTTGGTTCCTAAAATATTTTCATCCATTCATTTATTTTCTCTATAAGGATTGAATAAAATTCTTCAGTAAGGAGTTGTAAACCATGAACCAAATCTCCCAAATCAAAACAAAACGTTTTAGTAGTTTCTAAAGAAGCATATATTAAAGAATCTCAGAGCTCATGGTAGCTCTAATATTTCTACAGTATTGTTAAAAAAAAAAAAAAAAACATTTCTCTATAGAGAAAATGATTTTGGATACTTTATTTTCTGAACTTGACTGTTGCGCTCTATAGAGTGCATGAACTGTGAAGAGAAAGAAATGAGGCTGACCGTCAGTAGCTTGGTTGTGATCCCAGCATCCACCACAGCTTTGTGCATGGCCCGTAGTGTATCGAGCTCTGGGGCGGCGATGAAAACCACAAATGGCATAAACTCTGATGTCTTCAGTACCTTTAGCGCCTGTAGAGCATTTATTAAATAAAGAAAAAAATAATAATATTTTTCTAGTGATGAGACAAACGAAGCTTTTTGAAGCTCTGAATCAATCGCTTGTAAAATGACACACTGGGGGTGCTATTTTAACTATCTAAATGGCGCAGGTGCACTTAGGGCATTTCCGAATCCACTTTTGCTAGTTTAACGACAGAAAAAAAATGGTCGGCACGCCAGGCGCATGATCTAAAAGGGTTGTACTTAGACTCTTAATGAGTCATGGGTGTGTTTTTTGTGTTTCAGAGTGCCATCTCCCATTGCCTATAAAAGCCAGGTGCGCTTGCACCATGGCGGATTGCTATTTACATGGCGTAGTATAGACACCCTCAACCTGACGAGTCAGTTTAAATACATGTGTATTGCCACAATTGGTCAAATAATTAGCCAATTTGATTCGTCATTACTGCAAATAGGTAATTCTGATACATGCAATTACTATCCATTATGACATGTAGGCAATTTTTATCTTTATGTACACAATAATAATCTTTTACATTGTAATCCTTTTATTTTTAATATTTGGCATGTTTGTGTGCTGCTGCGTGTCCCTCTGTGTAACAAGCAGAGTGTATGCCTATAGGCGCATATTACTAACGTGCTCTTTAAATAACAAAAAAAAAAAAAGAAAAAAATACTGCACCATTGACGTTTTCAGTTGCCTCAAAATAGCAACACGCCAACAATGTGCCTGAACACACCTCGTTTTCAGACAAGCACACCCATGGGCGTACAGATAGGTGAGAGTGCATTTGCTATTTAAACAACATGGTGCAGGACGTGAAAATGATAACTGCATCGGGCTGAAACTAGCAAAAAACACTTGCGTTGCACCTGCCGTCACATTGCGCCGAATATATGATAGGGCCCTGGGTCTTATTCACTTAACCGTGAACTTAAATTTGTGTGTGAAATCGATGTATAAGCGTTTTCACTAACAAATCATGATGATTAAATAACTTTTGTTCAAAATTTCATTCTAAATTTATGGGGAAAAAAAAAAAAAAAAAAATTAGGACCAACATATATGTATATCACAAATACACACACAAACACACACACAGAGTATATAAAGTAATAGAAAAGGTGCGTTATAGCGAGCTACGAGTTTCCTCTGCACAAAGATACAGATTCTCATATGTACAGCTGGCTAATCAGAGATCTGTAATCTGGGTCAGTTGTGACCTAATGGTTAGAGAGTCGGATTTGTAACGCGGGTCGCGGGTTCGAGTCTCAGTACCGTCAGGAAATGTAGATGGGGGAGTGAATGAACACAGCACTCTCTTCCTTTCTCAATACCTACAACTGAGGTGCCTAACAAGGCACCTAACCCCCAATCACTCCCCAGGCGCCACAGCAAAAACACTAGTTGTCAAAAGACTACTACAATATTATGCAAGCTTGTTTCTGCCACAGACAAAAAAATAAAAAAAATACAAAATGTAATTGTGACTTTTTATCTTAATTCTGACATTTTCCCCATTGCAATTTCAAGTTTATTTCGAGAAAAAAAAAAGTCTGATTTGTAAGAAAGTCAGAATTACCTTAATTTTTTTTTATTCCGGGGTGGAAACAAGCTTTCATACTATACGTATACATATATACTTAGAGGATAAATGTTTAAGCTAGTCTGTTATTCACAAACCCACTCACCTGTGGGTTGACGTCCAGTATGCAAGTACGTCCTGTGCGAACGACTTCATGGATAGAGTCAATTTTGGTTCCATACAGATTTCCGTCATATTCTCCGTGCTCAAGGTATCGACTTGCCTTGATGTCCATCTCCATTTCCTCTCGGGAAACAAAGCAGTACGACTGGACGTCTTTTTCATCATCCCGAGGACGCCGGGAAGTGACTGAGAAACAGATGAAATTCTCAATGAGTGAGAATTTTTATTGGTAAAATAACATGATAGCTACAGTAAGTATTAATTTTCACGTTGTTTATAGACTCACAAGGTACAGTAGTTCCATATCGCAGTGGGTTTAACACAATCAGACGGTTCTTGAGGCTTCGGCGGCCTACACCTTGTGCACCAATCAACACAAGAGTTTTTCTCTGGAATGGAGGCATCTTTGCTACTTCCTCATAGATCTGTAATTCATGCCGATCAAATTCTATTAGAAAGAGAGAAGTTTTGAAAGTTAATTTTTATGTTTTTAAAAGTACACTGCCGTTCAAAAGTTTAGGATCAGCAAGTTGTTTTTTTTCTTATGTTTTTGAAAGAAGTCTCTTATGCTTACCAAGGCTGCATTTATTTGATCAAAACTACAGTAAAAACTGTAATATGAAATACTATTAAAACTTTAAATAACCATTTCAATATATTGTAAAATATAATTTATTCATGTGAGGGCAAAGCTGAATTTTCAGTCTTCAGTGTCACATGATCCTTCAGAAATCATTCTAATACTGATTTGGTGCTAAAGAAACAAAAATATATATTATTTTCAGTGTTGAAACTGAGGATGAGAAAATATAAATATATATTATATATATATATATTATATATATGTGTGTGTGTGTGTGTGTGTGTGTGTGTGTGTCTGTGTATGTGTATGTGTATATGTATAAAGTACTGTATATATACACCGATAAGCCAAAACATTGTTCACATTGTTCAGGAATGGTTTGAAGAACATGAAGAGTTCAAGCTGTTGCCCTGGCCAGATTTCAATCCAATTGAGCATCTGCGGGATGTACTGGACCAACAAGTTCGATCTATGGCAGCTCCAACCTACAGGACTTGAAGGATGTGCTGCTACAGTCTGAGCCAGATAACACAGCACACCTTCAGAGCTCTCGTAGAGCTCATGCCTTGGTGGGTGGGCACTGTTTTGACAGCACATGGAGGACCAGCAGCAGATAATAACAAAAGAGACCGAGCAATTCTAACCTGCATTTTTTGCTGTTAAGTACATCATTTTCTTTTTCTTCTTTTTTCCAGTTAATGTCCCACAGAGGATTCCTAAAACAAAGTTGTAATACAGTTGTAATACACAATAGGAAACGACACAAAAACGACTAAAAACATTATTATGCATGCCAGGCCAGTAGCTGGCGAGGTCACTTTGTAAAGAAACACTATGCGCCTATAGACTGAACACGTAATACACATGCACATAACGTCACAGTTTTCACAGACTATAACGGTATTGTTTTCAAAAACTTGCATTTAAAAAAAAACATTTTCAAAAGTTTGCATTTTCAGGCCCCCAAAATGGTGTGTAAATGAACAGCTAAAATGCACAAGTTTTCCGTTTTTAGTTGAAAACGGTGTTGTGTAAACATCCCTCAAAATCTTGGGAAAAACCATTACCAGAATCCTCTGAAATTCACAGAAAAATGCCTAAAATCCACTGTACCTGAACCATCCAGGTCTCTCCTAACAAACGCCTTCCTCTTTTCCTCAAGAAACTGACTGGGGATCAGGCCAGTACGGCCTCCATTTATGTTACATGCCTAAAAGAAAAAGAAAAAGAAAAAACACTATTGAACATAGCTTCAATACGTCAAATATTTCATCATTTAAAAGAAATTGGACCGAAACAAAGGTCTGGGAGAGAAAAAAAAAAAAAAAAAAAAAAAAAAGTATCTTCTTCTCACTTGCCACCAGTTGGTGTCCTCCTTGTTCACTATATGCAGAATGTCTCCTTTAGAGAAAGCCAAACCCGCCTCTTTACAAGGGATCAGGTTATCAGTGTCAGGATTGTAGTTGAAATGTGGCTTCAGATACACCTAAAGGGCAAAGAATGTGTAACTCCTGCTTATTGACATATTAATCATTTTAAGCTGCTAATTATAGCCTAAAAATGCAATCGTGTCATAGCTCATTCTCAGACAATAGACTTTTTTATAAATCAATCATTGTTGCTTTCTGACATATAATGAAAGGAGAAGTATTTTATCATAAAACTAAAAATAACCACTTCACCATTAAGATTGGCTTAAACATGTGCACGTTACATTGACTATTATCTGATTTCAGTAATGCTGATAAGGCCGATTCCTCTTTCACATTGTCAACATTTGTCTACAGAATACTGCAGCCTAAAAATAAAAATAAAAGGGGAAATAAGAGTATCAGAAGCAACCCATGTTGTTGTGTTTTGTAAATGTTGTGTTTTGTCCTCTATGGAGGACAACAGCATGTTTTCACATGAAATATTTATGGATCGTGTTGGATCTTTATCAGTGATGAGGACCCAACAGTAAACATACAGCGGTCATTCACTGCACATAACCAGGCCACCGAGTAAAGTTCAGGTCGAAAAAAAGACAGAAATTTAGGTTTGGCACAAGCAATGGAACCCTGTAAACCCTCACCTCCGGTGTTTGCTCTTTGTGCGAGGTTTGTAAACATTATTCAAGGAATGGTGGTAAAGGACTATTCCTGTTTAGATGCATACACTCAGGAAGTGGTTGATGTGCAGCAACAGGACTGTTTGGGGATCTAAATGTATTCGGATCAGAATCTGAACTATCAAATATTTTGCATATATGTGGACCTGAGAAACCTGCTTAACTTGTGCTATTTTTTTTTTTTTGCACCATAAATGTGGTACATTATAGTACTGTATGTCTTTGTAATGTACTCTCTGGCTCTTGTGATATAACAATTACAGTTATCTCTATCAAACTCTTTTGAATGTGTGGTAAATATCACTCATCCAGAATCAAATTAGAAGCAAAAAGTAAAAAAAAAAAAAAAAAAAAATTAGTTAATTCCGACCTTTTATGTTGCATATTTCAGCTCTGACTGTTATAACATAATGCAGTCTTTGCAAAATAACTTGTTATAGAAAGACCAGTTTAAAAACTTCATCAGACCCGCCAGCAAACCTCGTCACATACACAATGACTGCAGTTAAATACGAATTAACTCCTGAAAACTTAATGTAGTGACAACCACATTTACAAAAATTCTGTGCAGTATTTACGGACTAAACTAAACAACTACAGTAGTCAACATTTAAAGTGGATCAAAACCTATCAAAGTTGTCCTAAAACCTTCTTCTTAGAACAACTTTGATTAACGTTTTTGATCCACTTAAAATGTTGACTACTGTAGTTTTTAAAGACATATTCAAACACGTATCAGAGACTTTACATGGCATTAGTAAAGGAATAAGCCCGTGTCTTAGTGGGAGTCTCTTAAAGGCACAGCAGCATAAAACGGACCATATAATTCTAAGGGTTAGAGAGAAGGTAGATTCAGAAGTTGTGACAAGATCAATTATGACTCATTTTGGTGCAAAACACTTTACTAACATTATAACTTGAAAAAAATTTATTAAAAAAAGTAGTGACTACTTTTCAGGATCCATTTCTTTCTAGGCCCAGATCTCAGAGTAGAAAGTAAGGGTGTGTGCGCGTGTTTCACTCCTCCCATCTGCCCTACTTAGCGCAGGTTGTGTTATTAATAGGGATAACCATGCTCACAATGCCACCAGGCTGAAACGGAGTCACCCAGAGGCCAGGTCTCTCCTTCCTCCTTCTCAAGGACTGTATTAACCCATATCCCATCAGGAGGTTATACAGCACTAAAATCAGGAAAAAGACTGCTTTGTACTCTCAGCACCTGATTATTAGGGAAAGATACTAGCAGTTCAGATGAGGATGAACTTGTACATCAATCCACGTCTTGTTGCAGAAAAAAAGGTTTATTTTACATTTATTTTTTTTAGTTTTGCCTCAATCCCACAATCATGTTACTAAAATTTTGGACAAAAAAAAAAAAAAAAAATTAAAAAAAAAAAAAATTCATAATGTGTGTCCTTTAATAAAGCAAACTAAATTAATAAATAAAGGTAGACTAAATGTAAACTAAATTAAGCCATCAAAACAACTGCTTGTCACCAAATGCTAGCCTGTAATTATTGGAAAACTTAATTTGCAGTGAATATAACCGTTTACAATGTTGTACATGTAAACATAAGAATGGTACTTTTGAAAAATATGTTTAAGTCATGTACACTCACTTAGTATCCAGTCATATCAGTAGCATATCACTTTTGCTTGGTTTACTGCATTGATACTAGATCATTTCTACAATGGCATTAGTAACTGAACACTTCTGCATGATGCTGCATGTACACCGCTGAGTGTAAGTATAAATCCAAGTAGACTGCATAAAATTGGCTAGAGTCACAAACAAAAAGTGACTGAGTACATGTTTAAATAGCATGGACAAACAAAATCTGAATTTGGATGAAAAACATACACTCCAAAAAAACATTTTGGATGTTAAATCTAATAATTATTTACATACTAAAGAATGAATTAAGTTATATTTAAGTATTGTATTCAAATAAATAAATAAAAGTTACACAATAATTAATTTTGCCATCAACTCGGCGGGAATAGTTTTGGTTGGTATTTTCAAAGTACCGGTACTTCGTACCAAGTCGGTACCTGAAATTTTAAAAACGTGACTATACCAGCATTTCCCCCTAACATTTTGAGTGGATTCTAACTAACTTAAACACCTCTGATTGGCCATTGTGTTCACACGCTCAACAGATACGTCTGTGATTGGCTACAATGATCAACGCTTCAAAAACATTTTAGAATTCTGTGTCACTTAATTTCATTGGATTTGGTGTGAACCAGCGGTGCACTGACCTGTGCGGGTGGAGGTGTGTCCCTGTAGCTGGGCAGGATTTTGAGTGTAATGGTTCCATTGCAGTCCCTCAGCATGTGCTGTAACGCCATGGGGTCTTTGCCCACCTCTCGGCCGTTCACCTCTCGGATGACATCACCTGTGTGCAGCATCCCCTGCCTGTCAATCATGCTGCCATGCATAACACGCGCGATGACAAGGTCGCCCTCCTCCACCCGGAATGTTACACCCTAAAAGAGACGACACCATGAATCTCTGAAATGCCAGTACAGAGAGTCAGACAACCTTTTTATTAAGGGATGATATCTGCACCTTGGAACTGGTTCTCAGAATTGTATTTATTTTTTACTTTATAAGGGCATATTTTCCTATAATGTAATATCATCTAAGAATAAATAAATAATTGTTATTTACAGTGGCTTTTAACATAATATATAATATAAGATGATACAATATCCCTAAATAAATAAAATATTTTGTGTTTTTTTTATTATTATTATATTATATTATATTATATTATATTATCTAAATTAATTAATTAAAAAATAATTTTCAGTGGCTTTTAATATGATATATCATAAGATAATATAATACAATATCCCTAAATAAATAAATAAAAGTTATTTTCAGTGGTTTTTAGCATAATATATAAGATAACAAAACAAAATCCTTAAAATAAAATAAATATTTTCAGTGGATTTTTTATACAATGAAAATTTAATACAATATCCCTAAATAAAATTAATAAATAAATTATATATTTTCAGTGGTTTTTTATATAATAATAATAATAATAATAATAATAATAATAATAATAATAAAGCAATCAATCAATCGATTTATATCATATTATATTATAGATAGATAATTAATTTCAGTGTCTTTTTTTTTTTTTAAACCAAGCACCCTGGTGAATTTCTGCCCTTGGCAGAGACACAATGACTTATTTTACAAGGTGTTAAAAGACTGTGTGGCAGCCCACAATAAATCTGCTCAAGAGACTGGTTGGCCTTATATCTTCCTTGTATATTAAAGTCTAATTTAACAATTAAGCCTTGTTCTCAATAATGCAAACTTTCCAAAGCAGAACAACCAAAAATGACTTTTCACACTGCCTGAAACACAAGCTGTTAGTAGTTTGTAGAGCTACTCTGAAGGAGCTGAACATCTGACCGACTGTCGGATCTAATCCTGTGAAACTGAGAACGTCTGTCACTCACCAGAGGCTCTCCGGCCTTCTTCTGGATGCTGATCATGCGAACCGTGTCAGCCGGCATGAGGGATGAGCTGGTCATGCTTGTGGAATTGGTGCTGGTGGGAGGAGCTTCATATGACTTAGAGGCCACCTTGTCGTGAGCTTCTAACAGGGACTGAAATTACCAAGAGAATTAAATTACCAAATGAATCATATTCCCCAAAAAAGGAAATGAGCAACTCATTTGTTCATTGTCTCAAGTGCTTAAAGATGATTTTGCTTTACTACTGAGAAAGCAACAGGCTGAATAAATAATTGTAAATAAACAGTCAAAATAATGTTATGAAAAGAGGCAGTCAGTCAGACAGACACACACACAAAGAGGTCTTGTACCTGGAAGTGCGGTTCCTTCAGGATCTTACAGAGTTCTGCTGCACTTTCATCATGACTGATCAGTGTGCTCATATCCGACAGGATCTCGCTCACTAGCTCCACGTTATTACTTTGCACCGCCTCCAGCTTAACGTCCTCCAATCGCTCGTGTGCCTGAGAGAGAGTGGGCGGAGTCAAAATAGCTTGAGTATCTTGCCAAGAAACAGATTAACGGATTATGTCTAGGTTGACTCGGAGCATTAACAAACGCACGGCCAGGTACACTTCAGATGGAAGAGAGTTTTTTTACCATTTTTCAAATGACCTAAATAAAACTGAATAAAAGATCAGATTTTAAATCTTAAACCACTGAAATGCATCATAAAAATATGAATGCTAACATTTAAACTATATCTAAACAGAGTGAAATAAATAAAACTTTAATATTTATTGTATATAAATGATTTATCAACTTTTTAAAAATTAAGACTACCCCACAGTTGTCATTTCCACCACACTGAACATTTTTCTTCTTCAAATTAGTGTACTTGTTTACCAATATCAGTTAGATGCATGTTTGAAATTAAATATAGCAATAAATAAAAAAATATTACTTGAATTTTTTTTTTTTTTTTATAAAATATGGTTTGCAATCATGTTGTCTTGTCAAACTAAGTCAAAATAACATTAATTTAAAAAATAAAATGAAATTAAAAATACATTTAAAATACATAATTTGACATGGTAGAAATTACACTGTGGTGGGAATTTTTATGACTTTCAAAAAATTAAATGAATGACAATTGAGAAATCTACTTGAATATATACATACATTGTTAGACAATGTTAGTGAACAAATGAAGTTACAATCAATCAAATACTTGAAAAATGCGTTTAAGAAAAATCATTATGGACTGAAAACAGGTGTTATTCAGGGGAGATTGGCAGTGTCAAACCAGACATCTAAAGCAGATGAACCTGTCAGTCATGTGTATTGTGGACTAACTCTTGCTATTAAATCAACAGATGGTACAGTAACATAAACTATATGTTTCTCACTATAGAGTGTTAGCTCCTAATCAAACAAACAAAGTAAAGCTCAACCAGTATCTCTCACAATCTGAACAATTTCACACAGTTATATTAAGAATAAGAAGTGGCCCCTATACATCACGTTCTTATGACCTGTGACACAGCAAACAACCCCGGCCTCCAGCTTATAAATGTGCACACACGATGAGAGACATGTGAACAGGGTTTATGTTGATTTTAGGTGGCAGATATAAGCTCTTTTTAACTAATCAGTTAAATGCAACATTATATTTAATCACTTGATATCCCCTAATAGCTATAGAGCTAAGTGAGAGGACAAACTGTAGTTAAAATGGAGAATTAGTTTATACCTTAGCGAGGGAACGAACTATGGGACTCTCCATAATGCCACGGAGGAAGATGAGGTCGATGTCTTTGGCTCCTGTTGACGGCGGCAGCTCCTTGAGGTTATCCAGCACCTGCTGCATGGCTGAGGGTCACACATAAAAAAAAAAAAAAAAAAAAAAATATATATATATATAATAAATAATAATAATAATAATAATAATAATAATAATATCACACACACACACACACACACACACATCAGTAAAAAAAAATAAAAAATAAAAATAGCCCATAATGTACATGATTAAGGGAAAATTAATAAAGCACACTGGCAACAGAAGCACATATGACTTAACTGGTGTCCTATATAATGGATGTTTATTCTACACACCAAACTGCAGATTTTTTTAACCTTGGTTCCCTTATATGGATAAATCTTTAAGCATTTCCCTTCAGGCATGCATATCATGGTAGATGGTACTTCGTACACATTTATGGTCTGTAGATTCTATATATTTCATGGTTTCAAAATATTGAATGAATACTAGAGTTTAATAATTAAATTGTGTCAACAGATTACATAAAACAACAAAAACGAAATACATTTGTACAAATTAAGTAACCTAGTTAAACCAACTTGGTGTAGTTGACCGTCTTTACCATTACAACCATCACCCTATATTAGTACTCACCAAGCACCTCAAAAAAAAAAAAAAAAAAAAAAAATTAATATATATGCCTAGTAAATCTTATTGGCCAGTTGTTCAGTAACTGAAATACAAGTTAATAATCACACTGCTATAGAAACAAAATTAGAAATATTTCAAGCTCCAAATGTGACTTTTTCTCTTTTGTGAATAAAAAGTTATTTAATAGTACATAGGAAGGTCACTGGGAGCTACAATATTATTTAGTTTAAAAGGTGCTGTATGTAATTTTTTTGACTGTAGTAAAGCAAAAAAAAAAAAAAATATATATGTTTCTTAAAATTTTTGCAAACATATTAAGTTCACATTCTTGTTTCTTTGAAAAACAATTCTACAGCCATGTTATTCTACCTTGAAATGTCCGTTCCGTGTCAGAATTTCCATGTGATCTTGCCCACTGCCAATTTACCCAACAGTACTTCGACACCCTGGTTTGCCAGTGTAACCCCTCCTGTTCAAACTGCCCGCTCTAAGCGGGACTCAAACCCGGGTTTGCCGGCATGGGAGTCGGGCGCTCTAACAAGGAGGCTAAAGGCCGCAGTCTCTAGCGCCACTCTCTAGAGTGCCTCTTGAGTTCAGGTTAGTAATGTTTAACATGCACAGCTCTTACTAGCCTACGTCTGTTACGCTCACCCCCCTAAACCTCACTCCCATCCGGATCATGGCACCAATGTAACCCCTCCTGTTCGAACCGCCCGCTCTAAGCAAGACTCGAACCCGGGTCCACCAGCATGGGAGTCGGGCGCTCTAACAAGGAGACTAAAGACCGCAGTCTCTAGCGCCTCTTGAGTTCAGGGGAGTGAGGTTTTACACGCACAGCTCTTACTAGCCTATGTCTGTTACACCAGTTGGCAGAAAACACAGTGTATTGCAGCCATGGAAGCCAGCAAACAAACTGGGTCAGAGATCGCAGATTCTACCTGACCTAAAAAGCCTCAGAATCCATCTAAAAAGCTCTTTGACCAGAGGCATTTTAAAACATGGATAAACAAAATCATCAACTTACACTGTCAGGCTCGTCGCCTTCCATTGTCAATTGCAACCATTCTGTTGCGTGTCCTTAATCTGGAAGTCTGAGGAGGAGGGGGCGGGGCAAACAACTATCTCCAATATTTTGAATTTGGACTGCAGCACCTATTTCAACCACTAGCAGTCAATATTACATACTGCACCTTTAAATCTGCATCAACAACACTGTGTGTGTGTGTGTGTGTGTGCGCGCGTGCGCACGCACACACGCGCGCACACACACACACACACACACACACACACACACACACACACACACACACACACACACACACACACAATATAATTCAAATACAATTCCCACAGCTTCCTACAGCTTGGCTGTATGGTGTGGCAGGAAGCTGATTTTTGATCCTGATTTTAGTCAATCCTACGCAACCTACTGCTCTCCAGTAACAGAATGACAAAAACAATCCATGTGTATTACTGCATCAGAAAGCACAATTTTAAACTTGAGAGGCTAGAAAAGGGCATATTCATCACGAAGTGGAGTAATTTGCATAGTGCAAACAGCAACAATTTCCATGGTGAACAAACCCACACACAGACCTCTCCCACTATAAGGCAACACACCGCACAACACAGCAGAGAAAATGGTGTGTCAGTCGAAGCAGCTGAAAGAAAACACTGCGCTGTGGGTCATACACGCAGGTCATTAAGGCTCGGAGACATGCTGTTTTATCAGCACTTTTCTATAACCTCTCTAGCTCCATAGTGAGCTGCATGTCTCTCTCTATAGAGGTAGGATACATTAGACACTGCTAAAGTTATGATGACATGGCTGGAAGGACTGAAGAGGTCTTTCTGACCCATACTCAGGAGGAGTGTTTGTAAAAGGTCTATCAAGAGCAGTCAAAGGGTGAACTAGGTCAAAATCTAATTGAAAAAAAAATTGAAAAAATAAAGCAGCAACAACTGCTGCTGAAGATTGACGCATTGAAAATGGTGGTACTTGTTCATGTAACAATTGCTGCTACAATTGCAAAGTGTTGCTATGCATTTGCTAAGGTTTTCAGAGTGATTTTTGTGTGTTGCTGGGTGTTCTGGATGGTTGCTTACTGACCTAAGTCAAAATCCTAAATCTTTGATTTTTATTCCCTAGTTTTTGAAACTCTTTACTGCCTCATGCAGTATCAAAGTTTAATTGTTTATGACCTATTTGTAAGATTTGTAAGTTTTCTGGATTCCATTTTAATGGTTTAATTGAATTTAAATAATCAAAAAGCATGTCTAATTAATTGAATTCATAAAAACAACAAAATGTATTATTTTTTAAAATTTCATTTCTATGAAATATTTTGTTTGTTTTTTCCAGGAATTCTGTGTCGTGTATTTTAATTTTTCTGGCAATCAAATGAAGGCTTTAAATATTAATTTCAATTTATCTTTTAATCATATGACATTAAACAAACTTTTTTGTCAAACAAAGTACAACAGAGCTCTGCTTTACTGTTAAAATTAAAACATGGAAGAAAAATTGTGATTACTCCTTCGTTTTAATATATTATAGTAATATATTTGTCATAATTTCTTGACGTTGAAGAAATCACGATTTGATTTAAGTGTACTGACCTACTTTTTATTTATTCATCAAAAATTTGACAAATTCCGTGACATTCTGCGTTAAACAGTAAATTTCGTTTTTATGACTGGATTCCCCGATTCCGTCCGCGTTTTCTGCATCACGAAAATCATAGGGCCCTTGAAGTGCAACTGCGCTACTGTACACATTGGAGCATTGCCCACAATCTATCATCTTCCACATATTTTATTAAATTCAATTATTATGCATTCATACAATTGGTATTAATTTATTTTTAATTCATATTTTTACTGAAATTCAAAAACAACCTCTGTACTAATCCTAATAAATATTTTGGCCAAAATTGAGACCACAATTGTTTGACATCATTACTTACTTTCTAAACATCAAATTTTATGATATTTTCCCTGAACATTAAATATAACAGCTAAAAAGTAAATATATATTTTTAAACAATATGTACATACATATTTAAATAAATATGAAAATAAATAAATAAAATCAGTCTCAGTTGATACTACAAGTATCCGACTGATGTTTAAAGCATCCCATAAACCTGTAAGAGGCTCTAAGGTGCTTACCTGTGCCAGACTTGGCATTGGCAACGGTCATTATTCCTATATGGCAGGGCAAGCTCACGACTAAGACAAAATTTGTCTTCAATAGCAATGAGAACCATGCACCTGGGGGACAGGAAAAGGCAAGTCCACATCAGAATGGTTATTGACTCCATTACTCTGTGCTACTTCTCCCCTTGTCATTTAAAACAGAATGAGAAAGACACACGGTTATAATAAAAACAAGCCGGAAACATTTTGGTCATGCAGTGTCTAAGTGCATCAGAGTCATCCATTTGAGCTCTTCTTGGAAATCTCGGCATTACTGCCACTCTTTTCCAGGGCCTTTGTACTATGAATGAGGCGAAACCAAGAAAAAGAAACTTTACCCACAAACAGACCATCTTTACACACAATAGGATCAGAGGCACACATTCAAAGATATTCTACAAACAATACCTGGATCTGTTTTTGCCGATAGCAGATATTCCAGAAAGCTTTGACATAAACACCAGTCCTACGATGTGTGTGTATGGATACACAGTGTACTACAGAATCACACTGGTTTCATGCAGAGACAAGCAAAACTCTCAGTTGTATTTCAGCATATGGCAAAAACATTTAATTAAGCATCTCTGAATATTATACTCCTACCCGTTACCATATGAGGAAATGTGATCACGTCACTGCAGTGCAGTGCATGATGATATATGTAATAACTCACCTGCAAATTGAATTTCAGTGCAGTTCACAGAAGCTCCGCTCACTCTCTCCTCACCTGGAGCTCATGGAGACAACAAAACCTGCGAGAGAGGTCAAAGATTTCCAACATTACTAAAAACTGCAAAAGCTCACCAGCGAGTAGGCCTATATACATCAATACACACTATACTGACTGAGATTGGCATCTGATTGAAAGAACTAAGATTTGCCATGTAACATTTATTTAATTAGCACTGCTTTATTGTGGAAAAATTAGCTAATAACTCAATGCAAGCAATAAACAACATTCCCTGTAAAGCAAAATGAGCAGCTAGCACTGTATAGTTCCTCTGAAACTAATGTTTCCACACAGATGATGGTGTTAAAAACAAAACTTGTGTCCCAAATGAAGCACTATGACCCACGTACTCACGATGCTACAGATCCACAATCTGATTTCCGACTTGTGATGCTGCCTGACTCATAATCTTACAGCGTTTGTTTGTTGGCCAGAGGAGAACTGGCCCCCCCACTGAGCCTGGTTTCTCCCAAGGTTTTTTCTCCATTCTATCACCTGATGGAGTTTGGGCTCCTTGCCACTGTCACCTCTGGCTTGCTTAGTTGGGATTAATATTCAACAAAATTATTGATTTGACTGCACTGACACTACTGGGGGGTATTCCAGAAAGCAAGGTTAACTTGCCGTCACATACACCCTGAACACTCGGTTGATTAACACAAACTTTGCTCAATCGAGCTATGCTGGTTCCAAAAATGCATCTGGGAGTAAGTTCAGCACACTCAGAGTATGTATGTTCGTGGGTAACAAACAAGACACTCTCAACAGAGCGACAAATCAATGATTCACCATGGAAACAGACGCTAAGAAAAAGCAATTCTAGTTCCTTCTTTTGTTTAACCCTCTGGTGCTCTTTGCATGTTGGTCAAAAATGACCGGATTTCTTTTCATTTCAATGAAATGAATGACTATATTTTAGTTTGATAATGTTTTTTTTTTTTTATTATTATTTAATATTTTGTATTTTAGGGGGATTTTATGGTACTAAATTATATTTACGCTGTAGTTATAATCCATTTATTCACTTTTTGAGAATAGACCTGAAAATTAAATTTCCAACTATTTCCAAACTATCATAATTAAGTCTGTGCTCTAAAGCATTTTTGATCTCTTTTCTATGGAGCCCCGCACATGACATGCAAGAAAAAAATTAAATTGTGCGCATGACTTACTAATTCATTCCCTCCACTTACAATTTCATTCCCTCGATTTATAAATCATGTACATGATTCAGCCTACTATTTTTTTCCTGCATGTCATGTCCGGGGCTCCGTACTTTTCAAAGATAACAACTGGCAAATTATTGTTTAAAAAGTTAACTTAAAAAAAAAGTTACAGAATTTTATGTTTATTGTTATGAAAAATGCACAAAAATACAATTTTAAATTTTAATATGAAATATATATATTTATTTTCAAAAACACGTTTTACTCTAAAACTGCAAGAAAAAAAAAAAAAAAAAAAAAAAAAAAAAATATATCGAAGCCATAAATCTAAACAAGTTGAAATTTGAGCTTGATATCTCAAAAAATACGCTTTCAGTAAGATTTTGTTTGGCCACAGTACCAAAAGTTTTTACTCTGTGAAATTCGTCTCCCATTAATTTCCAATGCGGTCATTTTTGACCGCGAGGAGCACAAGTGTGACTATTGTTTTCAGGACCATGTAACCTTTTTAAATCATGTCCATGATTTTTTCCCCACATAGCAAGTGCCAAAACCTTTACCAAGTTTCGTACCATTCCGATGAAGTAAAAAAAAAAAAAAAGTTTTTTTTTTTTTTTTTTTTGTACGAATAGCACCAGAGGGTTAATGACGATTTACACAGCCTACTTAGTGCACATCGCCACCTATTCGGTAGTTGTGCAATCATTTTTCCAATCTTTTCTTTTAATGAGTAATCTTTATTCACTGAGAACAACAATCATATTATTTGTTTGATGCTAATTATTTAATAAGATCACATATGTATTTTAATATAGAAATACATTATAGTATAGAAAACTTCCCGTTACAAAAACGGAAAAAAAAAAAAAAAAAAAAAAAAAAAAAAAATTGAATGCAGATTCATTGTGAGATGACAAATTAAATAATAAATATATTAGAATTAAATACACATTTAAATATTACCTTCTTATAATAGTGCTTTAGAATACAGGTGCTGGTCATATAATTAGAATATCGTGAAAAAGTTAATTTTTTTATTGTAAATTATTTAAAAAATGAAACTTTCATATATTCTAGATTCCCTACATGTAAAGTAAAACATTTCAAAAGTTTTTTTTTAAAAATTTGTTGATTAGAGCGTACAGCTCATGAAAGTCCAAAATCCAGTATCTCAAAATATTAGAATATTTACATTTGAGTTTCATTAAATGACTATCCCTACAGTATAAATTCTGGGTATCTTTTGTTCTTTGAAACCACACTAATGGGGAAGACTGCTGACTTGGCAATGGTCCAGGAGACAATCATTGACACCCTCCACAAAGAGAGTAAGTCACAGAAGGTCATTACTGAATGGGGTGGCTGTTTACAGAGTGTATATCAAAGCATATTAAATGCAAAGTTGACTGGAAGGAAGAAATTGGGTAGGCAAAGGTGCACAAGCAACAGGGATGACCGCAAGCTTGAGAATACTGTCAAGTAAA
Source organism: Ctenopharyngodon idella (assembly GCF_019924925.1). Classification (NCBI taxonomy): domain Eukaryota; kingdom Metazoa; phylum Chordata; class Actinopteri; order Cypriniformes; family Xenocyprididae; genus Ctenopharyngodon; species Ctenopharyngodon idella. Next base: position 11,837,063 of record NC_067235.1, on the reverse strand, counting down.
GCCGATTCAAACACTTGGGAGAGCTTCACAATGAGTAGAATGAAGCCGGAGTCAGCGCATCAAGAGTCACCACACTCAGACATCTTCAGGAAAAGGACTACCAAGCCACTTCTGAACCAGAGACAACGTCAGAAGCATCTTACCTGGGCTAAGGAGAAAAAGAACTGGACAGTGAACAGTGGTCGAAAGTCCTCTTTTCAGATAAAAGTAAATTTTGCAATTCATGTTGAAATCATGGTCCCAGAGTCTGAAGGAAGACTGGAGAGGCACAGAATCCAAGCTGCTTGAAGTCTAGTGTGAAGTTTCTGAAGTCAATAATGATTTGGGGGGGCCGTGACGTCTGCTGGTGTTGGTCCATTGTGTTTTATCAAGTGCAGAGTCAATGCAGCCATCTTCCAGGAGATTTTGGAGCACTTTATGCTTCCATCTGCTGACAAGCTTTATGGAGATGCTGATTTCCTTTTCCAGCAGGACTTTAGCACCTGCCCACAGTGCAAAAACCACTTCCAAGTGGTTTGCTGAGCATGATATTACTGTGCTTTATTGGCCAGCCAATATGCCTGACCTGAATCTATGGGATATTTTCAAGAGAAAGATGAGAAACAGTTGATCCAACAATATACAGATGATCTGAAGGCTCAATAGTGCCTCAGCAGTGCCACAGGCTGATCACTTCCATGCCACACTTCACTGATGCTGTAATTTGTGCTAGGAGCAAGTCATTTGCTGTAATATGCCCTGCCGATCAAGTATTGAGTGCACAAAAGAACATACTTTAAAGAACTTGAACTTTTCTGTTTTGCAAATCCATTTTTTGATTGATCTTAGGAAATATTCTAATATTTTGAAATACTGGATTTTGGACTTTCATGAGCTGTACGCTCTAATCATCAAAATTAAAAAAAAAAAACTTTTGAAATGTTTTACTTTACATGTAGGGAATCTAGAATATATGAAAGTTTCATTTTTAAAAATAATTTATAATAAAAAAATGAACTTTTTGATGATATTCTAATTATATGACCAGCACCTGTATATAACAAATTTATAACCATATTAATTATAACACACATCTGAATACAACATTTAGGCAAACTAACCGAAGCAGGTTATGTTCAGAGAGTAAGTTGCTATGGCTACTTACCCTGAAGGTTACCTCCATTTTTGGAACCGAAAGTTTAGGTTATCCGCTTACTTACTCTTAAACATACTCAGGCATGTCACATAACCTGCTTTCTGGAATACAGGATGAGAACTGAACTGAGCTGGATGACGACATCACTGTTTTTCTGCAGAACTGCTTTATAGATTAAATGAACTAATTTAATAATTGATGATCTTTACAATGGAACTGAATCAACACTGAACTGACTTCAGCTGAACAATGACACTATTTTCTTTTAGAGCTGCTGTACAGACGAAATTAACTCCTTGCATCACTGAATCATTTTCCTGTTCACTGTAAAGCTGCTTTGAAACTATCTGTATTGTATAAAGCACTACATAAAGGTGACTTGACCACTCAGTCATGTCCTATGTACTCATGACCCATGTACTCAACTATGCAGTGTATGAACTTTATAAGGTTATTTTGTCATTCAACATCGCAATCTGATAGCCCCTCCCCCTCCACTACATAATTAAAGTTGTGTGCATGAAGTGTCCAACACTCCACACTTCATTTTTTTTCTGTTAACTAAGTGCATCATCATTAAGCTGAACACAGATCTTTTAGGTAACTAAAGAAATGAAGTCCATTCAAAAGTTTGGGATCAGTATGTCTTTTTAGTACTTTTATTCAGCAAGGGCGCATTAAATTGATCAAAAGTGCCAGTAAAGTTTTTGATATTGTTACATAAGATTTCTGTCAAATAAATGCAGATCTTTTGAACTTTCTATTTAACGATTCCTGGGAGAAGAAAAAAAACTATCACTGTATACACAAAATTATTAAGCAGCTCAACTGTTTTCAACAATGATTATAAGAATTGTTTCTTGAACATCAAATCAGCATATAAAAATGATTTCTGAAGGATCATGTGACACTGAAGACTAGAGTAATGATGCAGAAAATTCTGCTTTACCACCATAGGAATAAATTACATTTTAGAATATATTTAAACAGAAGACAGTCATTTGTAATTAATTCAAATTTTCCAAATTTTTTTTTTTACTGTATTTTTAATCATATAATTGGTGAGCAAGAGGTGAGCAAAAAAAAAAAAAAAAAAATCTTACCGACCCCAAACGTTTGAACAACAACAGTGTACCGACAGCACAAAAAGCAAAACGTACTAAATCATGTCTTTGCAAGTCCAGGCACCTGTCATACCATGCAAATCCTTTCCAAGCCTGTGATTGGTTAAGTTAAGGAAGTTGAACACAACCACAACTGTAGCAGCAGGTGAATATAACAGATTAAGAATAAGCGTGGAAGTTTAATCTGATTGTGAGTCATTATGAGATCAAGGGTGTGTCTGAAAGATAAGACAGCGGCATTCCTGTCTCACTTCACAGGGGGCATTTTTGTATAAAGGCACCTCAAAAACTAAAATGTCACATTTAATGATTTCAATTGCTCCATTTGGACAGAGGCTACAGGTTTTAGGAGTCTCATTTTGAAGCCCAGTAAACTGGTTATTTTAAGTGATCATAGTGATCACATGCTGACTATCTGTCTTGTGTGATTTGATATGAATCATATTGTACACAATATCCGGTTGCAGTCTGGTGTAGAATAGTATGTACACACTAATAGCTTGAGGCCAAAAGGCTGGGGAGAACGTAACTAGGCCAAGGTGTTTCAAAGTGGAGGAGCGCCTTACATTCAGAGAAACTTACATTCTGAAACAAGTCAGCACAAACAAAGTCACATGAAATGTTTGCTCAAATTTTACAGTTACAGTACTAACTGCAAACACCACCATGCATTAACTAATGACCCTTCTGACCCATCTGATTGTTCAAGCATCTCAAACCAAAGCTACAGTTTTCAGTATTTTTTCATTAAGACAATGACAAAATCTTTCTTTAAAAATAAATAAGCAAATAAAAAAGTATTACAGAGTAATTCACGTGTTACAAACCCTGTGAAACACTAATGCATTACAGAGATTTTTTTTTTTTTTTTTTTTTTTTAAATAAATAATAAATGACCCCGAATTATGACCAAAACTAAATATTACACACAATATAAGGTGTATTTTGAGTGCACTATGTGGATTAAAAATGTTACAATTTGTAAAAAATTTGACAACAACAACAATCATCTCGCCAGTAAAACACCTGAAAGTGTTAAAGGTAGGGTAGGCAATCTCAGAGAGGCTAGCAATAGTGAGCCAGCTTTGAAAGCATAAGATCCCACCCTCCCTTCAGAGCACTCTCGAAAGCCACACCTCCTCCAAAACACATGAACGCGCACAGCCAGAGCAGAGTCTGCAAAGCATCATTGAGAGACGGCATTAAATTACCTCATGTCTCGAAGCATGTAACATTAAAATAATAATGAACGTATACAACTTACAGAGCTCTGACTTGTATCAACTGACTGCTGCAGATTAATTTCGGCATTGATAATGTTGCTACAGAAATGCGTAAATTTGAGTCTGAGGACGTGAACCACTCCAGGGAGAACGTCAAGTGTTGCCATCTCTTAATTACGCAATTACAACATCTTTATGAGTTGGGGGCGTGCCCATGAAAAACATGGCGGAATAAAGATATGGAAGTGACATTGTCAGGCTTTTCTATTTACAACGAAGTAAGCTATTGCCTGCACAAAATATGATAGCATTGTAATATAACAATATGATATGTAACGATTAGGGTGTAACAATACATCGATATAGATCGATACATCGATCTAATGTCTAACAATACGATGCATCGATACAACGTGTAAAAAAAAAAATCGATACCTGTGGGCTATTTATAGAGGCACCTTCGTTTTAACACTCTCCACATTTTCACACAATATCAGTCTATGCATGATCGCCAAAGCGTGCATTCTCTTTTAAACTACCTTTCAGAACTTGTGAAAGACGTTTGGGACAGTAGATGGAACTGTCACTGTCCCGATTGAGCCAGTGCTGAATCGTCACGAAAGTTTATAATTTGCTCGTCTTTAAAGCTTTGCAAAAAGCCGTCTGTTAGTTAGAGCACAACACTGGAGAACAGAGCGCTATGAATCGTTCTTCGCACACAGTAACTGAAATTAAAACTGTTAAAAGAAAATGCTCAATAAACTGCTGCGTATGAGCGCTGCGCGCTCTGACTCTGTGTTGCTTCAAGCGCATCATTCTGCACACGGGATGCGCATAAGTGCTTTGTGCCGCTTTGTGTTGGAGCCTTTATAATACTTTTGCATAATGAAAGAATATTAATAGCCTGTCTTGTTCTGTCCTACCTATAATATGTTGTTGCTTCATTAAAAAGCTGCGCTATACATTTAAAAGAAATGTATTTTAATTTCATAGAATATAGGCCTATATACACAATATATACAACATTTCCTTGTTGATCAGTACTTTGACATTACACATTTTAGCACAGACGCCTAAAATACTTTCTTGACTGTTGTCATGTAATAAGCTGTCATTAGATTACTGTGTGAATTTTTTATTTGTGGATGTTCCAATCAGGGTGCAGGATGTGAAATTTTAAAATAATTGTTTATGTTATATAATTTGGTTGCAGTTGTGAGTTAATAAAAACTGACTGGTAGTGTAAAATAGGCACGTAATATCATAATATCGAAATATTGATCGATATACCCCTGAATCGAATCGTATTGTAATCGTATCGCAGAACTTTTTGAGGTATCGGAAAATATCGTATCGCTGGCTATGAGAATCGATATTGTATCGAATCGTGACGAACCGTCCGATTTACACCCCTAGCAACGATAAAGTTTACAGTTGCTTCATAAATTAATGAAAAACAAAGCAAAACACACCTGATGCACATTCATTGTTCTTCATTTTCTAGAAGAGTTAAAAACCTTGTTGTGTGTTTGTGTAGTTAATTAAGAGAAAGTACACTACCATCTTGCTCCAACGAAAATGACTTGAACGCACCTGATGTTGTAAACAACTTCTCATCTCGTAAATACGAACTTCACCTGAGGACTTGAATTCTACATATCTCGGCTGCCATGACATCAAGCTGTCAAAGGCCATCTCATTTTGAAGGATCCTCGGAAGACAGCCTTCGCTTTGCATCCTTCTTTTGCCTCATTTTGAAGGATGCGTCAAGCGTGTCTTTTGCGGCCTTTAATCACCCACAATCCTTTGCACACATTCCAATTCACGAAAAAGAACTAACGAAAAACGAGTCAGCACTGAGCTTGTCGGAGTTCATTATGAAATGTAAGACAAACTGTTTTTGGAGATGAACGCATGCTATCTTTTGTTTTGGTGTAAATTAATCATTTAACACTAAACAGCCAATAATGTAAGCCACTGGGAGACCACAGACGGTTGCCATTCACTGTTTTCTATTAATAAAAAGCCAGTTAATATAAAGATTTTTTTTAATACAAAGTATTTTTTCCAAAAATAAGTTAATAGTATTTTCGTGCCAGGACCGTGGGGGCGGGAACATGTGTGAGATAGCCATGCGCACTTACTAGACTGTCTCAATCTTGTGTTTAATGTTGAGGAGGAGTATAGCCTACAAGCCTCCGAAGGACTGGACTAGGAAGGACACAGCCTCACTAGGATGCAGCAAAAAACTGTTCATCCAATCATTGCATTCGGTCCGAATGCAATGATTGGATGAACAGTTTAACATTTAGACCACTTCTATTATTGATTGCTAGAAGAATGTGAAGAGAGTTTCAACCAGTATAACAAAAAATGTTTATGAAAAACATTGCCCAATGCCTACCCTACCTTCAAGTAACAATTGCTTACAAGCTATTCAATAATAGTCGGGTTTCCATTCACATATTTGTTTGCAAATGTTAGGATACTGCATTTAACACCACTGGATGGAAACACAAAGACGCAAACATATATAAAGTTAGGGATTTGATTTGGTGCCCAAGAAACATTTCTAAATAGCTTATGCTGCTTTATAGTTTTGTTGAAACCGTGGTGCATTGTTTACAGGATTCTTTGTAAACTTAAGTCTCTACTGCCACTTTGATAAATTCAATGCACCCTTGAGGAAAAATTATTAATAATGACAATTATTAATAAAGAATATTAATTTCTTCAAATTAAAAACTGCAGGTATCTGTTTTGAGATGTAGATCCATAAATTGCCCACTAAAGAAGTCATAAACATATGTAGATGAAATTCAGATAAGTATTTAATAATGTGCATTGTAAATGAGTTATAACGTCACAAAGGCCAGTGACCGTCCGAGCTGCTTTTATTGCTACAGGCAACTCGCTCGCGCATTCTAGCTACAGTTGACTGTCCTGACAGTTACTCGTCTTATTCAGATACTATTCCAGTGCATATAACCTACCTTTAGTAAACGTTTCTAGTCACTCTGGACCGTACGTAACATTACGCCATAGATTTTTATGATGGCAACACAAGCGCACGTGCGGCCCATTCAACTTAAAGGACACGCGCAGCAGCGTGTGGGACGCATTGAGCACATTGCTCGCGCTGTGCTAGTACAGCTTTCACAAACCCGATTCGTTTTTCCTACAACAAAGTTAACATTGTGAATTCGGTCGGCTCGTTTTTGCAGTTCTTTCATTCATGGTTTGAATTGGCTGCAATAGTTAGCTTTAAGAGTGTAGCCGCGAAACGCTAGCAGCAATCAGCTGTTTATTATTAGACGGCTAACTGGATTTAGCTGGTTAGCGCTCCAATCAAAAGTGTCCACAGGGTGAGACAGCTGTATAGACAGCCACGTGTAGAGCCCTACTCACACAAAAACACCCGCAGCCACAATCACAAGAGACTCACAGTCCCCATGACTTACCTCACTAACCTCCCTGGGTGGCTCTGTCCCGGTGAGAAATTTAAAGCCCCATGAATGTCCCAAGCAGACAGAACAAGACACTTATCCTCTCTAGTGCTCTATATGTCAGTCAAGACGTTCGGACATGCCCCTTTCGTTGACGCCCGAGTGGAATGTCCAATTAGAGGCATGGGATGCAAAAAGACACGCCCACTGACCGTTGTGTTCGCATGTTCGACTCATTTGTGAAATATGTGAGAGGATTATTTATTTTCTCCGCCCTTGCTCAGCTTGAAGAGGGTGTATGACCAGGCAAAAATGTTGAATATGAATGTTATGGTTTCCCTTACATATTTTTTTTTTCAAATCAGAATTCCCTTTATAAAGAATCTATCAGGGAACTAGAAGTTTGGAAATTTTTAACCATTTTACAAAAATAAAAAGTAAAAACCATCGCCATCCAATATTCTGCTCAGAATAACAGGATCACGCATAAATCTATAATATAATCATGATCAGTTTTGACACCAGAATCAAATCAAATTTTGAATTTTCAGGTAGCCTACATCTTCAGTTCAGGTGGTCAGTGGTCACCTCGATGATTAATGTTGCGTCTGTTGTCCAGTAGAGAGCAGCATCAACACATTTAAAGCATCTTTATATTATATTATTATGTTTATATATTTATACATTTTATATTATAAATTATATATCTCGGAGATCTCAGAGTTAAACTGTGTCAGAAAAATTTTATCTTAATTATGTCAGATAACACTTAAGCAAAACATGGTCAGGTCAAAGTGTTTTACTGGTAGTCCACTGTATGAAGAATTTTTGGGTATAATATGTCACAGTTTACTTTATTTTGCTATCCTCACTTACATAACTATAGTGTCCTGCACCCACTAGTGTCTGAATAATTTTTGGTTTGACTGTGTATATATATGTGTGTGTATTTTACATTAGAGATATATATATATATATATATATATTATAGTAAGGTATTATTATATAGTAAGGTATTATGTTCTCTGTTGATATTAAAATATATTTCAGAAACTTACATTTTTGAAGAGTCTGTATGTGCACACACACACACACACACACACATATATATATATATATATAAATTTAATTTATAAATTACATTTATTTATTATAACATTTAACATATATAAATATAATATATATATATATAATATAGAAATATATAAATGTATACATCATATACAAATGTGTGTGTATATATATATATACACATATACATATCATGATCAGTTTTGACACCGAAATATATATATATATTAGATTGTTGTTGATATTAAAATATAGTTCAGAAACTTACAAGGGTCAAGTTCTGTATCTGTTGACCCAAAACCAAAGACTAAATTCATGCATTATAAATGTTTTCAGTCTATTGTGAGGTTAATAATGTGTCTGTGATTAAATGAATATGCAGCTATTAATATTCATTTCTGCAATGCGTTTAATTCACAAACACTGTACAATGAATTTAATAGTCCAGAACATAAAGAAGGCAGTATCGGAGAGATGGTTTAAAGCTGCACACTGCCACTCTCTGGTCACCGCTGACATCGTTTGGTGGGTGACACAAATCTCTCCTATCATAAAATTGGCATTTCCTTGAATCTGAAAAGACACAATCAAAAAGCAATATCTTTGAAAGTTTGTATAACATGAAAAAGACAGAGAGGAAATTATATAAAACCTTTTTAAGTGAACGTTTTTATAAACCTTTTTTACGTATGAAAACTAATATAAAGATAATATCCAGTCTCCAGATAAATAAAAATGTGCAGTGTTCTAACCTGATGCTGTCATGTTCAGTGTCTGCTTCCTCATATGTCGACTCAGGAATGCTTCCTGGTGTCTCTCTCAACAACAGACTCAGGAACTTGGGTTCAGGACTGTTTCTTTTCCCATACCTGAGAGAGGTTAGAACAACAAGTATGCAAGCTTATTTCTGCCACGGAATAAAAAATAAAAAAAAGGTAATTGCGACTTTTTATCTAACTCGCAATTGCAAGTTTATATCTCACAATTCTGAGTAAATAAAGAAATTGTGAGAAAAAAAGTCAGAATTGTGAGATAAAAAATTGCAACTACCTTTTTATTTTATTTTTATTCCGTGGCAGAATCCACCTTCCATAATCAAAAAATGCGAAAGAGGTCTGCATATATATTCTAAATATTTATTAAGTTAAAAGCTGCAGTCCGTAAGTTTTGCCTCTTTGTCGCCATCTCTGTTTGAAACCTGCAATTGCAGTTATATGTGGAATTATCATCTTTACGTGGGTTGTGCATCGGCACGGCTCCTCAGCGTGGATGAATCTAATGTTTGCTGTCAGTCACCACATCAGTGTGGATACTGTAGTTCAGAATCACAGATTGTAGTTTTGGAAGTATGACCAAAATAAGAATTTTCACCGGAGAATGTCATCTGAACAAGTAAGTAACATGTCTGCCACTTTTGTTCTGACCAACTCAGAAAAAAAGCATTACAGTAAATCACACTAAATCTAACGATCGCTTAGCTTATATCACGTCAAACCGTGCAAATTATTATTATTCTTATACTTTGTTCTCAAATTGTTAATGTTAACAACATCAGCATTGTGTGACTATGTGTATTTAGTGTGTGTTAGCGTTACCTGTAGAACTGTCTAATCTCTAACGTTAATTTGTCATACCATACAATCCGCTGTGAGAAAAGGCTATAAATTGTCTGCCACCTGCAGCATCCTACTTAAGTTTACTAATGATGTGTTGTCAGCTTCAGATGATGGTAAACTCACAGGTGCAATTTTTCTTGATTTAACTAAACCTTTTGATTTGGTTGATCATTATCTGCTTTTGGATAACCTTCATGCTATTGGTCTTACTGAAAATGCAGTTTTGTGGTTTAATTCATACCTGCATAATAGAAAACAATGTGTTGTCTGAAATGGGAACAAATCTGATTTTTTGATTCAACAAAGAGGTGTGCCTCAAGGTTCAATATTGGGACCACCTCTTTTTTCAATTTATGTTAATGATTTACCATTCATTTTCAAAAATTGTCACGTTCAACTTTATGCTGATGACACTGTCATATATGTATCTAATTCTGATTTTCTTCAAATACAATCTCTTCAGTCTGATATTTTACAAGATTGGCTTTTGGATAATAAATTAGTGCTTAATAAAACGTCTAAAAAAGAGTCTTAAATAAAAATAAAAAGAGTCTTCTTATATTATGATTTTTGGTTCTAGAAAAACTAAAATCCAAAACTGGTTCTTGTGTTATATCATGTAAAGATAGTACTCTTTTGCATACTATTAAATACCTTGGTGTATGGGTTTATTCTGAACTTTCCTTTAAATCACATATTAATCATATTTTACGCAAAGTCTATTTTTGAATTAGTGTTTTACATTGATCTCGAAATTGTTTTTCCTACAATGTCTGTAAGAAACTTGTTTCTCAACTTATATTTCCAAATTTTTGATTATTGTGATGTTGTTTATAAAAACTGCATAAAAATTGCTTCACTCAATACAGTATTTAATAGACTTAGCAGATTTGTTTTGGGATGTTCTTTTTTTACTGTACAATGTATGATGCACTCCAGTGGCCATCTCTACATGTAAGAAGACATATTCATTGGCTTCGATTTATATTTAAATTAGAGTATTTAGACTTTTTTCTAAAAACTTCTACACTACCCATACAATTTATTTTACATTTGACCAAATTTATATTGACCAAAAAATATTTTTTGTCTGATAAAGATTACTATCTTCAAGTGCAAAGTACTGCTATGGGTACTCCCTTAGCACCAAGTTATGCAAATCTCTTTATGGGTAAAATTGAATTAGATTTCATTAGATTTCATTTATAATAATAATCCTTTTGGACATTACATTAAGTACTGGGCAAGATATATTGATGATTGTTTTGTCATTTGGAAAGAAAGTGAAGAGGAATTACATGAATTTGTGATATGTAATAAATATTGGCTTATTTTAGTTTCAGATTCTTCATTAAAAGATTTTTTTTTTTAAATATCCTCTGATGTTTACTTACAAACATCTGAAAACTTGGAAAATATGCTAGTTAGATCAGATGTTGTGCTAGATGACAAAAAAAAGCATACAGTATATACAAGGTTGTTTTCCATGTTGGAATTGTACATTATGTTCTTCTGTACTGCAATACAAAAAATGTACATGTTTTTCCACAAACAAAGTATATTATATCCAATCCTGTATACCATGCTCTACTAAGAACATGATTTATTTACTCCTATGTCCACGTCTATTGATGTATGTTGGGAAAACATCGAGCCATTCGTAGACATGATGTTACCTCTCCGATTGCTAGACACTTTATTGATTATAATCATAATACTGAACAACTTAAATGTATAGGTATTGAGAAAGTGATGTGATATTGACAAAAAAACCTTACAAAGGGAGGCATTTTGGATGTTCTATTTACAGACTATCGCTGTGTCTGAAATCGCCCCCATACCCTTAAATAGGGCACTATTGGAGGGGACAGCCATTTGTAGTGGTGTCCAAAACCATAGCGGACGTTATCGAGTGCACTCATTCAATCCCACAATGCACCACAATAATGAGTGTACAACCAAAGCCACTGGAAGGCAAGCCTGCAACCTTAGCCAAAAAAGTGTAATGGCTAACGCTAACACTGGTATGCAGGGAAGGAGACCAGAGGCCATTTTTTTAATGGATGTCAATGGAGGAGAGGCTTCACTATGCTGAATAAAACGCTTTTGTGAGGAAATAGCTTGTCATTTAATGAATCGACTGCCTGTCCGCTAATCCTTAACATGTTTTACGATGATTATCATTATTATTATTTAATAAATGATTATTAAACAGCAAGCACAAACTAGGCAAAAGCAGCAGCCCTTCCGGCGCACTCAGCATATGAATTCACTCACTCATTTTCATTCACTCCTTCAAGTGAACTATATTAGTGGACTAATGTAGGGAATAGTGAATGAGGGTATAGGGGGCGATGTTTCCTTTGGGTCTCTCTTGTTTTTTTAATAATATTTTTCCTTTTTTGGGGGGGCGTGTTCACAATGTTTACGAACAACATTTTTTGCCTGATGTGTTATTGGTCCCATTATTAGTATTTCTGTTTCACATGGAGTTGAACTGGAGCCTGTGGATTGATTGTTATGAATATTGAATTGGATATACATTTTAATATTTTTTAGAGTGCAGTTTTTTGATTATAGATATATAGGTCTTGGCACCTAATTTGCTGGTGAGTGCATTAATTGGAGAAACAACCTACCATAAATTAAAGCTACAAAAGCATAATAAGAAATAAAAAGGCTGTGCAAAATTCCCCAAAATAAGAGAAAGTGTAACATGTCTTATTATTATTATTATTATGTAAATATGAATACTGTAAAAATTAAAGGCCTATTTCTTTGTAAACTCCATTTTAACCAGTGTTGCCAAGGCCGCGGTTTTTCCACGGAATTGGGCTACTTTTACATTGTTGCCGCAGGTAGAAGCGACCCTAAATAACATGATATTTAGCCCCGGAATGTGATTTTTACCAAGTAAACCCTGCCAAAAACGTGGATTTTACCCCCCGGAACACGATTGGGCTAGTTTTGGTCTAGTTTTGAGTAGCAATTGGGCTAGTTTTGGGTTAGTTTTGAGTAGCAATTGGGGCGGGTTTAGTTGTGAAAACCTGGCAACCCTGATTTCAACTTGCTTGCACTTTGCTAAATACTTTAGGACTTGCTATTGTCCTGCTTTCTGTATATTACTGATTAATTTACACTTTTTTATCTTACCTTTGTCGTGTGATGAGCTTGATATAGTGCCGCAGGGCAGTGTAGTATTTGGTCATGTCCTCTGCAGGGATGACTGTGTCTGGTGTGTATGGATATGCATCTGTGATTGTCACTATCCACATCACAGCAATGATCATGAATATGAACTGATGAGAGCGCATCTAGAAAACAGCACAAAAAAATGAAAAAATAAATAAAAATAAAAAGCTCACTCTGTAATTCATAATCTGCAGATCACATGATTCATGCAATTGCATATAAATATAAATTTAGCCTAGTTTTTTTAATAAAATAAAATATATTTATACTGTTTATAATATATATTATATAATTATTATATAAATTATATATATATATATAATTACATTTTATAAAATTATATATATATATATGTTACTTTTTCCATTTTTGCTTCTCTTTAAATTGTAAAAAAAAAAAAAAAAAAAAAAAAGTATAATGCAGAAAACTGCAGAAAACAAGTGAACTCAACAGGCATACCCTTGATCTAAGAACTTCATCTTTCTGTAAGAATACTTTCATAATATACTTATACCGTGTGTGTGTAATATTATATAGGTCTAGTTTTCCCAGTGTTAAAATTGTGTTCACGTGTTTACCTACAACAACATCAAAATATAATGGTGAAACTGATATTTTTGATAGAGTATCAATATTTTTTAATAGCCTAGATAAAATAAGAGTGTTTAGAACTAGGTGTTTGAAAACAAACCTTTGCCAATTACACTTTTGACAAAAACCTAATAGCTAGTAGCTATACTTTACTTTTGAGCGGACATTTAACTTGCACATTAACACTGACGACTTACATAAGATTAAAACAAAACGTTATTTGACTTACCTTCCTCTGAAAGACTCGGTATTTCTTGTGAGGGTTTGACTGACAGCGCAGCTCCCTGTGATCTCAGGTGTTCTTCTGATGGACTGAGGGCGCTTTCTAGTGTTTTATAGCAGATCTGAAGCACGCCTACACTACAAGAGGGCGTGTCATCAGTGTCAATGTCTAAAATATATAACATGCAGTAGCGGCTACTGGCGATAAATTTAGGTAGGGCAGATTCAGGGTCTTAGCGCTAGTTTATGATAATAATTTTTGTAAGATTTATATTCTAATCGCTGAACATAATCAGACAAACTTTTGGCAGAATTCTGATGTCCTTGTTATTCAGCCTGAAGGTGGCGCGCTAATGATGTTTGACAGACTTCAGTACACACGATAAACGAATGTCATTAATGTAGTATTTATTGTCTGTTGTTTAAGAAAATTGCAAGTTGTGTAGTAATTCCAGTGAGGAAAAAAAGTAATGTCTATCCTCAAACAGACATAAAACAAACACAACAGAACTACTGTATATAAAAGCTATTCACATGAGCACGTTTAAAGGGTTGAGGCTATACTATACTCTCATTAATTTGATACGCTACTCCACATAGGAAGAACAGACATGCCAACTAGTTACTGACCTGATGGAGAGACATATCTGAAGCAAACTGATATCGTCTTGTCTGGAGCAAGGTTTGGCGTGTTTACCTAACGTGAATATAAGCGGGGCAGCCAGAAATCTGGCCCAATGGCCCTCTATGAGCGCGCGCTGCAGTTCCATTTCTCACCACAGATTTACATTGGTAATTTGTGGGGCGCTGTAGAGCTGGGGAGGGCTCATAGATATATACACTAGATGTCGCCTTGGCTACGGCAGTTCATTGGAATGAATGCGTCAATAGAGCCGCCATCTTGGAACAGGGGAGCCCCTCCTCTTTAATGCATCAGCGTCAATGTAGGCAAAAGTCTAACAGAAATAAAATCACCATAAATCGTCATGAATGCGATTTTCTAGGTTTTTTTTTTTTTTTCGTTCCAACGGTCAGACATGTATTTATCATCGAGTCCAGAGAAAATTTAAGGTTTTGATATTAAGATAATCTACTTTTTAAAAATATAATGCATAGTGCTAGTAGGCCTAATTTTATTAGTCACATTCTTCCACTTGAGTAAATTTGAAATGAACTATCCCTAAGCAACTAAGTTCAGTGTAGAATGACTCTGTGGTCTGATTTCCAATAATAGAAAATCATTGTTACATAACTTTTAAGAACTCACCCTGATGAGCTTGAGTGGCGTAAATTGTACCTTTCATCGATGTTTGGATTGATGTGTTTAAAAAAAAAAAAGCTAGTGCTAGTGGAGTACCAACCTCACTTGAAATACCAGGTGACCTATCCAAGGTCAACAATCACACAGAGACGCAACTTGAAGGATGATTGTGTTGTGCTCAAAATACTAATGAAAATGTGTTATTTTACTTTCTAGTGTCATCAACAAATTTGTGAGAAAGTTATTATATACTCATGTAATTCCTGTTAAAAAAAAACTCAATAGCATGCCAAATTGCTCTCCTTTTCAGAAATGTTCTGCACCTTTTGATGATCCTGGAAAAAAAACAAGGACAGAAAGATAGAAGATAATATGAAGACAATTTTCAAACAGGGCAATTTCAAAGTAAGGTCTTGTCAGTGATTGAGATTACAGCTGACAACCTTTTACGTTACGCTGATCGGTTCTGGAACAAGATAAAACATTACAAAATGGAAAAACCAAGCATCTTCTTCATCTTCTCTGATGCACATACTGTACTGTATTGACAAAGATTCCCACTTTATTCTGCCTTTACATATTTATTTTTATTTATTCCAGGAACACGAAACAGGTGTGAGGAACAAACAAACAAACACCTTTGTGTTTTTTTTCTTAGAAGAAAATTATAAAGAAAAAGGGCAAAGAACGCAAACATGAACACATTTCACTTTTACACATCAACTGAGATGAAGTAGTCATCCTTAAGGGCCTCAGAAGCAGACAGTCTTGTAGAGGAAATCAGCAGCTTTGAGAGGAGCTTGAGCAATTTAGCATCCTGTCAGAGATACATCAGATGATTGAATAATTTTAGAGTAATAATATTAAACTAATATTTATCAGCTCTTATATTCTACATACCAGATCCAAAGCAGTGAACTCTACATTCTGATGCTCATTCTCTAGAGTTCCGCTGAAGTCTGGAACATGCAGCTGTGAACAAATAAATCTACTTTACTCAGAGAAAAAGATTTATACAAATAGTTATTTTTTTAAAGTGCCCCAAATATGTTATTTTAAATGTTTTTTAAATTTTGTTTTGGACATCTCCTATAATAGGTTTGCATGCATTCAAGGTCAAAAATCATTTTAATTTTCTTAAAATATACATTGCAGCATCACTTCTTTTCTCAGTCTCTCTGTGATTGGTCTACTGCTAACAGCTCTTGTCAAACAAAATGTCCATTACCATATTTGAATTTAAGCTCAGGAGGCTTCCTCAGCACTTGTATAGAGTGCAACAGTGCCCACACATTTTTTCAGTGGCGTTGGTTCCAGAAGAATTTTTTCCATTCATTTCTCCCATAGGGATTAACAGAAAAAGCGTTATAAGCCATGAACCAGGAAAAATTATACGTCAATCCTTTTGCGTTCCCCCAAGAAATTTTTTGTTCACTTGCAAACATGTTCTTTTTCGAGCGAACGCAAAGGTTCATGGGGGAACGCAAGTTTTTGCCAGGTAGTGCAAAGGTTTTGCGAGCAAAAGCAAAGTTTCTCGGGGGAACGCAAAAGCATTTTTCCCTCCTCCCATCTCATATTTTTTAATCACCATGTCTCTTTAGGGGCAGCGCAGCGCAGAAAACAGCGTCTTCTTGACATGTCAACAACACAAACCAAACTCTTCCAGGCCTCAGCTACAACTACAGTGTTTGAAGGCGGGTCAAAGTAGATGTTGTTTGCGGGCAGCGAATGAAGACCATAGGCTGGAATTATGCAAATTTGTTATAAACCTACGTAGGTTTGTGCAGGAAGTAAGTCTGGAACGACTTGGGTTAGGCAGTTCAGATTCAGTTCTTTTGGGAGACAATAACTCCATTTATCGTGCACTTTGATCTTTTAAACTTTGCTGACCTTTACATTCACAAACAGCTGTATTACAAAAAAAGCATAATAGGGGCACTTTAAAGATACCAGTTGTTTTTATATTTTTATATCTAATAATTACATATTTATGATGTACATATTTAGTACAACTGTATATACTGTAAAATGATATAGTATAATTACAAAATTTTTTATCAATTATAATTGTATATAATAAATAAGCAAGCAAGCAATAGTTCTACCCAGAGCATGATGCCTCCAAAGGCATACATATCAGAGGCTGGGGAAGGCGTCTGACCCTGCTTCAGCTCCGGAGCCACCAGACTGATGGAACCAGCCACCATCCCGCTGTCAAACACCCTCTGCACCTATAAAAAAAACCCCCCCAAAAAACAAATAAATCACATAAAAAAACTAATGCCTGAGGTTTAATAACTAAGACCAGGTCTGTTTCCATTTTGGATTTTTTTCCCAAAAGGTAAATTAATCCATAATGTCACTGAAGTTGCATTTTTTTAAATTTCACTTACAGGTGTCTTCGTGAGATCGTAATCTCCAACAATGCCTTTCTCTCGGCCAATGGCAAACACATTGTTGGGATGCAAAGATGCATGAGTAACAGATGCTGCATGAAGACTCTGCAGTCCCAGAGCTACACCCTTCATCACCTTCCTAACCTCCTACGTTACAACAAAAAGTCAGTAGACAAAAATAGCTTTATACATTTAAAATAAATAAAAATGTATAAGGACACACCAATAATTATTTTTATGTTACAGATGATAACCTATTAATGCTTGATATTAAAATGATACTTTTTGTCTAAAAAAAAAAAAAAAATATATATATATATATATATATATATATATATATATAAATTAAAAAAAAAAAAAAAAAAAATAGTCATGACCCAATTCTCAATACTTCAAAGATAAAATAAGATTTACATGCTTTATAAGAATTTTATGTTAATCTGACAAACTTTATCACTTGTCTACAATGCATACAAATATATTTGGAAGTGATGTGCTCACACTGGAGGACAGTGGGTAGGATTTCTGAATGGCCTTGAGACTTCCATTAGAGTAGTGTGGTACAATGACGTATGCCAATGGATCAGACTGGATAGAACAGAAGACATTTTAATCATGCGCTGGTACAACGCAGTAACTTTACTGAAATATGTACTGCTGTAAGACAGAAACAAGTATAGTGATAAAATATGAAGAGAACTTTGCCGCAAAACAGCGCCAGAAGAGGAACAGCTGTGGCTGGATTCTGCTGCTGAGCTCTGTGATAGTGAGCAGCTTGTTCAAGCATCTTCGCCTCTGACTCTTCATCCACAGCATAGCACTGCAAACAACCAAACTTCTTTAGAAACATTCAGCAATGTACAGCAACAACAAAATGTGTTTGAATTAGGTGAACAAAAAAAAACATAAAAGAAAGATAGCACAGGCACACTTTCCAAGCAAAACGTAACAAAAAGAAGTTTTAAGGTTTAATTATAAAAAGATATGTGGGTCATCAATGAAACAAAAATTGCTAAAGTCAACAGATTTTACTAACAGACTTACCAATCTCTGTGTAAAAATAAAATAATCATGCTGCCAAAAGTCATTAGCGCCTAAAGTTATTTTTACACCCCTGTAAATTGACTCCAAATCTCAGGAGAAAATTGTCATTTTGATCCCCCTCTACAAAATAGTGGATTACTCAGTAAATATACATCTGTGACATTTAATATTTTGGGTTTATCACTATTTATGTTTGTCTTTCTACAGAAAAAAATATTAACAAAATCAGTAATATGAGCTTGGGAAGTTTCTGAAATTTGGTTGATTTGACACGGAATGACCCCATGTATTTTTCAAAATTATTGTTCAAATACTTAAAAGTATTTGTCATACTTTTAAGTTTATGCTATTACATGGATGGTACTCAACTAGAATGTGTTTTTTGCCACCACTAGTACCATCACGGTTGTGGTGGGAAATGCATTTCTGCTCTTGACAGCTAAGTGGTACATACACACACACTACTGCTCAAAGGTTTGGAATAATTTAAACTTTTTGATGTTTTTGAAAGAAGTCTCTTATGTTCACAAAGGCTGCATTTATTTTATCAAAAATACAATAATAGTAATATGGTAAAATATTTTTACTAAAAATAACCATTTTTATTTAAATATATTTTAAAATGTAATTTATATTGATGGCAAAGCTATATTTTCAGAATCTTCAGTGTCACATGATCCTTCAGAAATCATTCTAATATGCTGATTTGGTGCTCAAGAATCATTTCTTATTATTATCAATGTTGAAAACAGTTGTGCTGCTTAATATTTTTGTGGAAACTGTGATACATTACCATTGAAAAGTTTGAGGGTAAGTAAGATTTAAAATAATAATAATAATAATAATAATAATAATATTTTTATTTAGCAAGGACACATTAAGATTTCTATTTTAAATAAATGCTGTTCATTGAACTTTCTATTCATCAAAGAATCCTGAAAAAAAAAACCGTATCACAGTTTCCACAAAATATTAATTAACAAAAACTGTTTTCAACATTGATAAATATAAGAACCATTATTAATAATTGAGCACAAAAACTGATAATAATTGAGCACCAAATCAGCATATTAACATGTTTTTTTAAAACATTAAAAGATCTTACTGACCCCAAACCTTTGAATGGTTGTTTATATGTAAGGGATAATTCCCATACTACTTTTTTGATTATTTAACATTGTTATAAAATGTGGAATATAGCAATAATAAATACGGAATATGTGTGTCCTCACTTTTGGCATATAGTGTACATACAATATATTCTCACTGTACCTCGACTAAAGCACAGCAAATGAATGTTCAAGGCTGTAACTGACCTTCAGGACTACTTTCTGCCCTTGGAAGTCTGTGCTAAGAAGAGGTCTCCTCCCACTCAGCTCTCTCATCGGCTCTGCGTCAAACATGTCTCTGTCCAAGCTCTTCATTAACAGTCCCGCAGAGCTCTGAAAGCACATGTATACAGGAAATGAAAGAATATGACTCTGTTCCAATGCTCACAGACCTTAAGTGGCCTTAAGTGACATATATAATGCATTTAACATCAAATAAGCAAAATGTAGACACTTAAAAGTAGGCGCTTCAAGGTTACATATATACATTATGTCTGTGTGACAAGCAGGCAGTAATCTTTGAGTTTTGTTTCATTTTTGTTACGTGCTTCAGGAAGAAGTTCATGGAGACTGAGATGGCAAGTGCATTTTGTTTGTTTATTTTGCATTTTGCTGTTATTTTGAAGGTACACAAATAAAAATAGACCCTTTACCATTTTGAATGATGCCTTGGCTTACTCTTATCTGACAGAGGATTTTAAGTTCACGCACACACACACACAACATATCAGTTCTTCTCACATTGCTAACTTGACATCGCAGCCTCGTATGAGACAACTAAACATACAAAAGTTATTCGGTTACTCAATTTAATTCATCTGTTGAACAATATGTAGGCTGTGTCAGTCAGCGTGAGCATGGCGTGGTGTTATTCAAAAAACATTTTTGCGTATGTGAAGGATGCGATTTTGAGTGGATATTGGGACACGAGAGAAGTACAAAGAATCGTTTACATAATAAATAATAGTTTAGCAATCAAATGCACACAGTGACTAACGACTCATTCATGGAGACAATTCATGCCAAATAAGATGTAAGTGAGCCCACTACAGGGTTCAGTTTCACTTTAAATAATTTTGTTATAGGCTTGGCATTTCAAATAAATGTTGTTTGTAATAAATGCCACTATAATTTATTTCTATTTCATACATAGGCCTGTTTTTTCATTTTTTCTCTGTTCTGAATAGGCCTACCATTAAATTTAAAGGATTTAGAGTGAGGGGAAGTCAAATACATGTTTACAGAGTTTAGAGTTTGTTAACTTTTCATTTTATATACTAGTATTTTTCATTATTTCTGAATCTAATAATAAAATGCAACTTATCTGTGTTTTTTCTCTCAATAACGCAAGTTTGACCTTGTTCGACTTACAGGTGTGACTTATTTTCTGGAAAATATGGTAAATAATAAAATTGAGCTATAGCCTATTATTAAAAATGACATTTACAATAGGGACTGTTTGCACCAATAAAACAAGCATATAATGTTCATTACTCTCACCCATATTAACTTTGGTTTTAATGTCTGTTATGATTATGAGGGGGCCAGATGAACCCCTGAACTAAAGGTGCAAATAGTATCTACCACTATTTGCACTAAGTATAAATAGCATTTATTTACAACTATTTACACTTAGTGCAAATACAGATATTTTCTCTTAGTGTAAATAGCATCTTTCACTATTTATACTTAGTGTAAACAGCAGCTAATTTTAAACATTGTACATTTTTAAGCAAAAATAGAGGCTTGTAGGTACTGACAAAACAAGTACTCACCATATAGCCATTGATATCGGCTTCAGGATAGATCATAGGTAATTCAGGAAAGCCTCTTTTCACCAGGTCACACAGCATTATCTGCACATCAGCACACAATGGACATTTCAGCCATTAGATAAAAAAGGGAATTTTTTAGCCAGCTGCAACCTGACCTACATTATTTACTTAATAACCCCTGATATTTTAAGTAATTTAACCTTAAACACAACATATTAAAAAATAATAATAAATAAATAAATAAAATAATAATGCATGTTCATTTTTTAACTTGTATATTTTTATTTAACATAATTCAGCATTGGCATATCTACCCCATGACCCATATTCCACTGCAAGCCAAAGGTATAAAGGAGTCAAGAATTATATAATTCTTTGCCTTTCTTAATTGTGTTTGTACTACGATTCAAATCCACTAACCAGACGAACACTTCATTTATGTGTTCATTCAAAGAGTCTAAGCTCAGTATCTTCTAAGAATGTGAAAGATCTTTATACACATCTAAACATACATATTGCTTCTTCTCATGGCTGATTTCTTGAAAGAGAGCATTCCTTGTCTCAGCGATCTCCTCCTTCTTCTTAAGAATCTCTGGCAGGTCCAGCTCTTCTGCCTGAAGGAAACTCAAACTGATAAACTGATAATTTCCATTGGATGCAATCAGCACAAATTAGTGTCAAATCAAAATCAAACCAATAAATCAATATTTAGCTCCTGGTCATCTGAGATCCCAATGCTGTGTTCATTTTGTGAACTGCAGCCCCATCATGTGGTTTCTCAGAGCGCATTAGATAGGACTGTTCTCACCTCCTCCAAACAGCTGACCTCAACCAGTTTCCAGCGCAGCTGAGATCGCAGGCTCCGGATGCGCTTCTTCACCACAAACAGCTCATCTGCTTTCGGAGGGCCACTCTGCCACTGCTGCAATTCCTGCTTAAACTGCAGTTAAACGTCATAGCTGTGACAACTGAAATTGATGCTTTTATTCAGGATTTATTAAATTTAGTGCTGTCAAGCGAATAATATATGTGTGTGTACTGTGTGAAATGTATTATGTATATATAAATACACACACATACATGTATATATTTAAATATATATATATATTTAAATTATATACAAACATTTTAATGGTAATGCATATATTTTTTATACATCTAAAGTGGAGATCAGCTCTCCAAAAATTCAGCTTTTCACCATTAATCCAAGAACAGCAGCCACTTTTACCTTCGTGTTGAGTTCGTACTTTTGCCTGATTTCCTCTAACAAACTTTGCTCTCTCTGGATGTCTCTCATGGCTTTATGAAAGGCATTAAACACTATTTTCCTTTCTTGATTGTCTTGTTCCTATGAAAACAGTGGAAAACAAATTTTCCATTCAGTAACAGTAACTTGCATTTCACACTTTTGTTTATCTGAAATTGCACTGAGGAAAGTCAATCTGGAGAAAACCTTGTGCCCTTGCTCAAAACAAAGGGAATGCACAGGAAAAGACAGACATAGTTGAGTGAAATGTGTAGATCAGGACAGAAACTCTTACAGAGAATTCAGTGCTGAGTTCTTCACACAGGGCATTGTCAGCATTCATCAGGATCTCATCCACACCATCTGCAACATCTTCTTCAGTCACTGATGATTTCTCCATCAAACATGAAAACTAAAAATGAACAAAGGCTTCATCTTATGGCTTTGAATAATGTACCTTTATATAATAAACCATAGTTTTGTCCCAAATGATGCACTATGCACTATACATGATGTACTTATGTACTCAATGTACATACTATGTCATGTACTTAATAAGGTTATTTTATCATTCAACATTGGCGTCTAATAGCCTATCCTTCTAAATTAAAAGCCAAAATGCTAAATAATTACCTACCAGTAAAAGGAGACATGAAGGTTTACATGAACATACCTTGCTAAGCCTGGCTGCCCAGCCGCTAAGAGCAAGAAGAGCCTCATCTGTAGTTTTTCGTACATTTTTGATTTTCTGTTGTTTGTGCCCCTTCCACTCACAGAACTTCTCAAAAGAGTACTCTTGGGTCTGCTCCGCCACCATAACAGAGCTAAATACTGCAGTCAATGATGATGCAACTTCCTGTAGATGCAGACTACACAGTTTAAAATGCAGTAATGAAAAGCTGTAAGGTAAATCTTTACATACTATGTGCAGTTTGACTGATACATCTTTTTTGTTTTTTTTTGTAAATTTATGGGCGTTTCACACCTTTATTAGACAGGAAACAAGAAACTAAAACACAAGACAGTCCTTCATACCTCACTTAATAAATCTAAGATGATTTGACAAATGCCAGATCATCTAATCATGATAATTGATCTCTGGCTAGTTTGGTTCTTCAAAAGAAAAAAAACATATATACTAAGTTGTCTGATATTGATTATAGTGATTATAGTTTATAAAGTTATAGTTATAATTATGGATATTTTTCTAACAAAAACGCACCGCTTCGCTTCAGAAGGCCTTTATTAACCCCCTAGAGCCGTATGGATTACTTTTATGATGGATGGATGCGCTTTTTTAGGCTTCAAAAATCTCAGTTACTATTCACTTTATAAAGCTAGGAAAACCCAGGATATACTCTGGAGCTTTATATCCTTCTTTGGTACATCTGGTCTTGAGTGTGTATTGAGTGTATCACTGCATACCTTCAGCTTGTCCAAGCGTTCATTGATTGGCAGCTTGTCCACCTCTTGCAGGAAGTCGTCTAGAGCAGCTAAGAGAGCACCGCGGGCCTTATTCCTGCTGTTCACCAGTGACTCTATTTCTGCCATCTGACAGAACACACACAAACATCTTACAAGCAATGTCATTGCCAACGAAGGACAACAGGGAATGTGATTCCTAACAACAATAGTTCACTCATACACTGGTTACTACACCAATCTTTATTAAAATCTCCTTCTGAGCCACAAAGATGACATTCTTTTACACGTAAACTCATTTCATTCATTCATTGATCAGAAGAATGTATATTTTACTCACGGTTTGACAGCCTCTTAGATTCGCCAAGGTTTCATCATAAGCTTTCCACGCAAGCTCCAGCCTCTCTGAGCTTAACGGCATTGAGATCCTGTAGTTCATGATGATGGTGATGGATTCCAATAGGTGATCTTCATCAGCGGAGCATGGATTACTCTCCCTGAGGTGCAAACCCATAATAATAGCAAGTGCATCTTTGAATCACCGACACTTTTACATTAAAACCAATGATAAATTCTCAAAAAAAAACAAAAAAAAACAACAACTGCATGTTAAACAAGAAGTGTTACACTATTTTTGTTTTATTTTCTGAAGAAAAATGCCCATCTCTGTACTTTGATTCTAGGGTATTTGGTAGGATAGTCGCAATGCAGTTTGCACTGTTTGCACTGTGTTCACTTCCAAGTCTAAAGACATGTGCCCTTTAATTCTATTAAATTTTTGGCCATTTTATCGTCCCTTATGCAAATATTGTACATCCAACGACAAAAAGACACAATTGACCAATCAGAATCAAGCATTTTGCCTTAGCGAGTAACACTAATTAATAATAAAAATACAAGTGAACATGCTCATAAGATACATCTTACCTTTTGGACCTTGATAAGCCAAAATGGGAAACCAGAATAATAGCTATGTATGAAAACCCAACTTTAAGGGCCAGATTTGCATCAGCGCAAACCTTCTTTTGGCATTAAGAAAAACTACTGTCAGGATTTAACAAAGACAGCCAGTGAAAAATTAGCGCTGAAAAGGCGTGGACAGGGTTATTTTTGTTAGGAGTTTCCCTTTCAGACTAAAAATTTATGGGAGGAGAGTATTTAAATAAATCATGCAAGGTGATTTACTAAAGTTTGCGCTAGTCAATTTTACTGGTATTTGCACCATTATTTAAAGCATGTCTTAAACCAGATGCTAATTTGCGCTGCTCTTAGTAGATTGCATTGGTTATTATGGAAATGTTTTGGCTGCGTCTGTGTCCTTTATCAGTAGATCATGCGCAGAACTTTCTGCTCCCATTAGCACTTTTTTGGAATTGCGCTCTCAAGCTAATTTGCCCTGTTTAGTAAATCCGGCCCAAAGTGCCAAAATTTTAAATCAGAAACACTGCCCAATTCTAGCAAGTATACATTAAGACACAGAAAAAAGAAGAAAAATAATAATTTTGCCTTAGTTTCCTCAGAGAATCCACTTTTTTAGCCAGTTGGGAAATTCTGCTTGCAACTGTTGCAGGATGTTTATGTTCAGTCTCCTTTGTCTTCTCATAACTCTCCTTTACTGTCTGCAAAATATGAACAAACCTTTATAAGATGAACCTGTGTCATGACCTAAAACATGCTGAACAATCAACACCTAAATTTAAAAAAAGACACGTGTGAAACAGCTCATGGACACCTGGAGCTCTAATTTGGCCTCCTCTAGCTGGTGCCCCAGGAGAGATGCTTGCTGCTGGATGGCACTTCCTTCCTCTTTTAGCTTCTTGATCTCCAAGTCCTTCTCATTTATCACCTCTCTCATCCTCTGGGTACACAAAACAGCACAGCGACCACAGATTATCTCAGGCATGTTCTCTCATGTAACCAGGTTTTCACTTTCATTATATTATATAAGTGTGATTTCTTACATGCATCATAAAGATAATGAGAACCAAGCATCAATGTACGTACAGTACATATACAGTCAGTAAGAGTTTTTAAATGTTTTGAAAGAATCAAAAATATAGTACAAACAGTAATACTGTTTTACAATTTGAAATAACTGTTTTCTATATTAAGACATTTTAAAACATAATTTGGGCAACTACTCCAGTCTTCAGTGTCACATAATCCTTCTCAAATCATTCTAAAATGCTTATTTGGTGCTCAAAAAACATTTCTTATTATTATTATCAATGTTGAAAAGAGTTGTGCTGCTTAATGTTTGTGAAAACAGTGCTACTTTTTTTCAGGATTCTTTGATGAATAGAAAGTTCAAAAGAACAGCATGTATATGAAATAGAAATGTTTTGTAACATTATAAATATCTTTACTGTAACTTTTGATCAATTTAATGTGTCCTTGTGGAATAAAAGTATTAACTTCTTTAAAAAAAATCTTACTGACCCAAAACTTTTGAACACTAGTGTATATTTATAAAGGTCTCCTCATTCCACTTTCCGCCGACAGCAAAACTAATTGTTATTAATAATGATTTAAAATATTAGAGGTGACCTATTATGCCCCTTTTGACAAGACGTAATATAATTCTCTGGTATCCCTAGAATGTGTCTGTGAAGTTTCAGCTCAAAATACCCCACCGATCATTTATTATAGCTTGTCAAATTTGCCCCGATTTCGGTATGAGCAAAATCAAGCCGTTTTTGTGGGTGGATTGCTTTAAGTGCAAATGAGCTCGTGCTCCCTGTCCCCAAGCTCGCTCGTCATTCCAATACACTGAGGCATACATAATACAGAAGCTCACACAGCAAATATAACTCACAAAATTAATCATTAAACTGTTCTTGATGCAGCATATAACATAGGTATGGCATGTATTATGTGGATGTTTGCTAAAATTCGATTCTGAATGATTTTAATAGCGTGATGCACGGCTAACGTGGCTAAAGCCACACACTGTTGGAGAGACTCAATAAGAATGAAGACGTGTTTTTGGGTTAAAAATGAAAAGAACGAAATGGCTCTGGTCTCCGTGAATACAGTATGAAACAATGGTAACTTTAGTTTTGTGTTAACTAAACACATTCAGGAAGACAATTTGCAAACATCACAAAATAAATATATACATGAAATTGGAGTTGGAAATAAGTTGGTATTGATCCATCTTTGAGAATCAATTTCTGTGCAAATCCTGTGTTTTACTGACGATCGTGTGAAGCATTCTAGTGTTAACGAATTACACATACTGGTATACGAATTTATCTAGCCACATTCCCTTCATAAATAAAACTGCACCATTGCGTCCTTAGTGGCTCAGATGCCAGGAGTTTATGGAGACTCATATGTTTGCTATTACAGCCGTTAACATATCAGTGATAATGTTTACATAGCTGAGACATATCACGAGCTCAGGGACGGTTGTTCTTGAGTGCTGCTGTCCTGTTCTTCTTGAGTCCTGCTGTCCTGTGCTCTGACACAACTCACCTTCCTTCATGTAGCTTTAGTAATCCTGAAAGCATTCAAGTGTGTTTGATCAGGGTTGTAGCTAAACTGCGGGACAGCTGCTGCTGCACTCCAGGACCAGTGTTACTCATCACTTGCGAAAACAATGGCGGCGCCGTGGGTGGAAACATACAGATTCAGGGGGCGGTAATATTATAATAAGATCCCCTTCCTATGTCACAAGGGGAGCGAAATCAGAACGGCTTGATTTTTCACATGCTTTTAGAAAAAGGCTTACCAAAACGAAGTTACTGGGTTGTCCTTTTTCACATTTTCTGTGCTGGTAGATGCACCAGAGACCCGATTATATCACTTAAACACGGGAAAAGTCAGATTTTCATGATATGACCCCTTTAAATGAACAGTAAATAAATTACTTAAAAAATTTGCTTTTTTAATTTAAAATTGAAATTTGCTCATATGTTGATTTTTCTACATTGTTGGTTTTCTAAATAGTTTAACATCAATAAAAAAATGATATGGGTATTTTCTTCTCCCTTTTGAAAGTCGACAGGGTCTAAATCTCTCTGAATGTTGGGGGGGGAGATTTGTCCATTGGGTGCTTACAGTGTTTGTTTGTACAATGTTTGATGTCAACAACCCTATCAGGAGAGAACTACTAGTTGAGGACCACTGATTTATAATAATTAGATGTGCAGTGAATGTGGTGATAAAATGAAACTGATTGATAAAACATTTGAGAGAATGAGAACGTGGCACCTGTAGTTCAGACTCGGTTTCATTTGGCATCTGCTCAGTATCCTGAGAGCACAACTGCTGTCCATCTCCACCTCCATCTCCATCTCCATCTGTCTTCAAGGCCTTGATCTCACTAAGAGATTCCTGACCAACATTCATTTTCTCCACAGGCTGGAGAGCAATGACGGTTTTCTGCTCCCTAAAACATGTAGAAAAACATGGATTCATAACTCAGAACATTCTTCAAGATATTTTCATGAAGATCATATGGGTGCTACAGCCCAATGGCATGATTAAAGTGAATGGAAATGTTATCATTAAAGTCACCATGAAATCAAAATGGACAAATGGATCAAAATTCTTATTTTTTATGGAATATTTTAGTGTTTATTATAAATGATTTATCTGTGTACATCTTTCTTTCTTTTTTTTTTAATTCATGTGCCAGCGTTATCTTTAATCAAAATAACCTCCTCCCACTTGCAATGACATCTTCTCTTCTCTGATCACTTGATTACCGGCCTGAGGGCGGAACAACCTGTCACTCACATGACATCACAGCAATAGCAAACCAAGTCCCGCCCTACATTTTTTCTTGTTCGAGAAGCCGTTTCACTCGGATACACATCACAATTGGGAAGAAAAGTCAATCGTAACTTTCTTTTCATGCCGACTTAAATGCTTTTAATATTGTCTGTGTGTCTCAAAACTTACTTAATAACTTGAGGTTTCTGGTCTGAGAATATTGGCCGCAATTTAGGCATGCATCCCAATGAAGAGCCAAGTGTGTCCAACTCCCCCGAGGGGTTCCTGGTGGGCCACAGTCCTGTGCACTCCTGCAGGTTCACTGTGGGAAGGGAGTTCTCCCTGTTGCCTGGGAGACTGACTTTGGCAAACTTAAATTTCAACAGCTCCTCACCAATGTCAAGACTCCCCTGGAAGGCTTCAATCAGGATGGTTCCGTCAAAGCAAACTGACTTTTTATGGACGCGCAACTTTTTTCCATGAATCATATTGTGAAGGAAGGACTTCCCCTAATGATTACCACAACAGCCGTATCAGTCAGATTGAAACATTTCATGGTAAACAATATTAAATTCATATTCATAGGTGAACAGTCCATTCTGTAAAACATTTTTGTCAGATACCTGTGAAAAAAGTGGGGAATCCTGCTCACTTGACACATGAAAGCCCCAGAACTTGTACTTTTTTGCCAGTCCTGTTGTCTGCAGTTCTTCTGGGAGTTCAACTAAATCAGACCGACTGACAATCTCCATATTTCCATAGTCAATGTACAAAATATAGAACTGAGAAGAAAAGACAAAGTAAACCCTTATATTTGATATTCATGAGAACTGTGTAAAACATATAAAAAACAGCTCTGTATTTTTCTAATTATTCATCAAGTTTAATTAGTCCTCAGGTCATTTAATAGTCCTTAAAGGATTAGTTCACTTCAGAATTAAAATTTCCTGATAATTTATTCACCCCCATGTCATCCAAGATGTTTATGTCTTTCTTTCTTCAGTCGAAAATAAATTATGGTTTTTGAGGAAAACATTCCAGAATTTTTCTCCATATAGTGGACTTTAACAGTTACCAACAGGTTGAAGGTCCAAATTGCAGTTTCAATGCAGCTTCAAAGGGCTCTATACGATCCCAGCCGAGGAATAAGGGTCTTATTTAGCAAAATGATCGGCGACTTTCTAAAAAAAATAAAAATGTATATACTTTTAACCACAAATGCGAAGCTTTTAGCTGCACTGAAACTGCAGTTTAGACCTTCAAGCTGTGGTACCCCATTGAAGTCCACTATATGGAGAAAAATCCTGGAATGTTTTCCTCAAAAACCTTAATGTTTTTTCGACTGAAGAAAGAAAGACATGAACATCTTGGATGACGTGGGGGTGAGTAAATTATCAGGAAATTTTCATTCTGACGTGAACTAATCCTTTAAAGTAACTTCGTCCATTATATAAAAAAATACACTATTCGCTTTTGGTCGTAGAATAAATGAATCATGGGTGACATCAGCTGAACAGGGTATTTATATAATGTAACCTTCAATTTTTGTGTGATGCTGCATTTACACCAATATCAGATTAAGGTCTGAGGCCACTGTCAAATCATCCAATAAAACACATTTAATTCTAAACCACTTATGACTTTAGAGAGCAACAGTGCCCACTTTTTCAGCGGCCTTCTGGAATCATTTTTTTTCCATTCATTTTTCCAATAGGAATACAGTGGGTACGGAAAGTATTCAGACCCCCTTAAATTTTTCACTCTTTGTTATATTGCAGCCATTTGCTAAAATCATTTAAGTTAATTTTTTTTCCCTCATTAATGTACACACAGCACCCCATATTGACAGAAAAACACAGAATTGTTGACATTTTTGCAGATTTATTAAAAAAGAAAAACTGAAATATCACATGGTCCTAAGTATTCAGACCCTTTGCTGTGACACTCATATATTTAACTCAGGTGCTGTCCATTTCTTCTGATCATCCTTGAGATGGTTCTACACCTTCATTTGAGTCCAGCTGTGTTTAATTATACTGATTGGACTTGATTAGGAAAGCCACACACCTGTCTATATAAGACCTTACAGCTCACAGTGCATGTCAGAGCAAATGAGAATCATGAGGTCAAAGGAACTGCCTGAAGAGCTCAGAGACAGAATTGTGGCAAGGCACAGATCTGGCCGAGGTTACAAAAAAATTTCTGCTGCACTTAAGGTTCCTAAGAGCACAGTGGCCTCCATAATCCTTAAATGGAAGACGTTTGGGATGACCAGAACCCTTCCTAGAGCTGGCCGTCCGGCCAAACTGAGCTATCGGGGGAGAAGAGCCTTGGTGAGAGAGGTAAAGAAGAACCCAAAGATCACTGTGGCTGAGCTCCAGAGATGCAGTCGGGAGATGGGAGAAAGTTGTAGAAAGTCAACCATCACTGCAGCCCTCCACCAGTCGGGGCTTTATGGCAGAGTGGCCCGACGGAAGCCTCTCCTCAGTGCAAGACACATGAAAAAACACCTGAAGGACTCCAAGATGGTGAGAAATAAGATTCTCTGGTCTGATGAGACCAAGATAGAACTTTTTGGCCTTAATTCTAAGCGGTATGTGTGGAGAAAACCAGGCACTGCTCATCACCTGTCCAATACAGTCCCAACGGTGAAGCATGGTGGTGGCAGCATCATGCTGTGGGGGTGTTTTTCAGCTGCAGGGACAGGACGACTGGTTGCAATCGAGGGAAAGATGAATGCGGCCAAGTACAGGGATATACTGGACGAAAACCTTCTCCAGAGTGCTCAGGACCTCAGACTGGGCCGAAGGTTTACCTTCCAACAAGACAATGACCCTAAGCACACAGCTAAAATAACGAAGGAGTGGCTTCACAACAACTCCGTGACTGTTCTTGAATGGCCCAGCCAGAGCCCTGACTTAAACCCAATTGAGCATCTCTGGAGAGACCTAAAAATGGCTGTCCACCAACGTTTACCATCTAACCTGACAGAACTGGAGAGCATCTGCAAGGAGGAATGGCAGAGGATCCCCAAATCCAGGTGTGAAAAACTTGTTGCATCTTTCCCAAAAAGACTCATGGCTGTATTAGATCAAAAGGGTGCTTCTACTAAATACTGAGCAAAGGGTCTGAATACTTAGGACCATGTGATATTTCAGTTTTTCTTTTTTAATAAATCTGCAAAAATGTCAACAATTCTGTGTTTTTCTGTCAATATGGGGTGCTGTGTGTACATTAATGAGGGAAAAAAAAATGAACTTAAATGATTTTAGCAAATGGCTGCAATATAACAAAGAGTGAAAAATTTAAGGGGGTCTGAATACTTTCTGTACCCACTGTATATTTAAAAGTTATAAGCCATGAACCAAACCAACCAGCTATGAGGTGAATCACAACATTAAAAACTTTGATTTGAAGCAAAAATGTATTTGAAAATCAGACAAAATACAAAGGTACAAGACTGTGTACTTAACGGTTTTAATGAGGGAAAGAACTACATTGACAATCTCATTAAAAACAACAGAGAAATATAAAACTATTGATTTAAATATGCTGATTATTAAAAGACAAACAATATATTTTATGTTTATTGCAAAATGTGAAATATCTAAGTAGTTTAAGAGTGTAGCGAAATGGACTATTAAGTCATTCATGGTGCTTCATGGGAGTGAGTGGGCGCTAAAGTTCTTTTGGCGCGATTTACTTGTTTCTGATTGGTGGAGATTTCTCTGCAGAATCATGTCTTTATCAGCAGGAATTCTGCAGTTAAACATGATTTTTTTTAAAATATTGTTGAAATAATGTGGACTGAAGGCTTCAAAAAAAGCAAATACCATCGATTTGCAAACTCATAGCTCACAGTAGGTTTGTCTTTAAAGGTTTACAAGTTATTGTTCAACATCAATTCCCCTATGGAGAAAATGAATGAGATTTTTACTTCCAGAACCCGACTGTTCCCCTATATTTCTTCTCTCGTTAAGGCTACTATCTGATTGGTCCCCGTCCCTAAAGCCAACCCTAAGTCTCACCCACAATGTGGACTGTGGGAATAAACTGGCGAGTTTATAAATATGACACAATGCAGATCCTTCTTGATTTTCACAGCTTTTTACAAACCTTGTCTTCTGTTTGCTGTTGGACTTTACACCTGTACCAGCACCTGTCCTCTGAAAATCGTGCCCCATAGACCTACACAGGAAAATGGAGTGAAGAGTCAGATCTATACTTGTAGACTTTTCCTATTTGTCCATATATGACTTACCTTGTGTGAACTTGGCCTTCCCATCAGTATAGGGGCGATGGGGCATTTTTCTGTCAGCATTTCATTTATCTTCTCATTTATTTTGTCTGTCACATTCTGATGAAACAAAAACCAGCCAATGGATGAACATACTGCATATTTGATGACAAAACCCAGCGATTCTGATAGAAATGTTGTAGCAATTTACATTTTTTGCCTAATAAATGCAATTTGACATGACGAGGTAAACAGTAAATAAATATTTAGCTTACCTGAGCCCAAAACGTAATGGCATCCACAACATGAGTGACAACCACGAGTTCCACTGGATAAATAACAACGATAAGAAAAGCTCAAACATCAGCTCGTAATAAACGAAACGAACAATGACGACTTCGAAAAACAGGAGAAAAGCTGCAACTTAACTTACTTTTTTCAGGTTGAATCCCAGACTGATCCATGAGATTTGCCTAAAATCAACAACATGGCAGCCATTATATTAGTTTTTAGCTTTCCACGGGTCTCCATTTGACAGAAATGTTAGTTTTATTTTGAATGTAATGTCGTTGGTCTTACCAATGTTTAGGGACCTGCTAACGTAACTGAAAATTCCGTTGCTAATCCACAGGCGAACGATGGTGTCGATCAATTGCGGTATGCTCTGTAAATGACTTGTGTAGCGAGAAATGTATTGTTAAACATGCAAACTGATCAATCAAATTTAAGATTTGGTAAAGTCACCAAAGTTTATTCAGTGGTCTATCTCGGTTATTGTTGTCTTGTAGCTTTAGTGTTATAAGCAATATATATAGTGCTATTTTAATATATATTGGCACTGTCATAATTTTAACTGCAACTAAATATTATTTTAGCTAACTGTGAATTAATAATTCTTACCTTTAATAAAAATTAAAATCTCATCTTTGTATTAGTGACGTCCGATTTGTGACCAACTCGTTTTTATAACTCGGATCTTTTCAATGAATCGCTTGAACCGGTCTGAACGAATCGATCACGAATCATACTCGGTCGATCCGAGCAGTTCACTAATCAACAACCGAGAACTGCATCAACATGGTGAAATTAAACAGACTTGTTAATAAAACTCTAATGCGAAAAACAGCAGCATGTGCATAAATATGGCTTTTTTGGCACTATTTTAAACTTTTCTTGGGTTAAATTCGGTATTTGCTTGCTTTTCTTGGGTCAAATATGGGTCGGTATTCTTCAGTTTTCAAGGATTTTTTGCATATTTGAACCCTTTCCAGCAGTGACTGTATGATTTTGAGATCCATCTTTTCACACTGAGGACAACTGAGGGACTCAAACACAACTAATAAAAAAGGTTCAAACATTCACTGATGCTCCAGAAGGAAACACGATGCATTAAGAGTCAGGGGGGTGAAAACTTTTGAACAGGATGAAGATGTACAAATTTTTCTTATTTCGTTTAAATATCAATTTTTTTCATTTAGTACTGCCCTTCGGAAGCAACAGAAGATTCTTACATGTTTCCCAGAAGACAATTAAGTACAATTTACCTTGATCTTCAAATTCAAAAAGTTTTCACCCCCGGCTCTTAATGCATTAATAAACACCCACCAGTTTGAAAACACCCACAAATACAGAAACGCCCACTTTTGTTCCGCAGAACTCGGCTTGCCTTCCAGTGGCTTTGGTTTAACTCCATCCATGGCTCTGCAGAACCACGTGACCGTGTGGCGGCGATGCCAGTTGTTGCCGTGAATATGGCGCAAAACACATTCGTATATGGACAAATTTTGCACATCCGCTAAGTAATATGTGAATTCATGCAATGCGAGTTGCACACTTTTAGTATACGTTCTCACAAATACATTGCTTTTCTTTAATATTTTTTTCTAGCACAATCACAAGTTCATAAATACAACTGCTTGAATCTGCTGCTATGAATCTCAAAGGCTGCTTTTTCGCTAACAAATGACAAAAAGTTCCGCGCGCTCACACTGCATGCCTGTGTGAAATGTGGAGCAAAAGTGATTTGTGCACTGTAATATTTGTGCGTTATGCCATTTTTCCGTGAATTACCCTCATTGCGAAAGCATGTGTAACCTGATGTGATTAACGTTACATTCATTGTCTGTATATGAAGTCTTTAGCTCAAAGCAGAGTAGGTTTGTATGTATTCAGTAGGAGCGGTCGTGAGTCAGTGTGTTTTCGGTAGTTTTTGTATTTCAATTTATCAACGTCATGGTAAATTATTGTGTTTGTGGAGGTTGCACAAACTCCAGCCTGTCAGGACATCGAGTCCACAGGTTCCCTAACAAGAAAAAGGACGGTGCTATCTTCTGTGCCTGGGTGCGTTTTGTGCAGGCTAAGAGACGGGACTTCACTTCTGAATCTGCTTCGAAAAACGCGGTGGTGTGTAGCGTTCACTTTACACCGGAGGATTATCATCCCGGCGATATAATGGAGTTCAACATGGGATGCCGAAGCAAGAACCAAGTGAGACTCAGAGCTGGTGCGGTTCCTTCGGTGCACTCAACACCGGGTTCGGCCGGCGGGAGACGTTATTATGGTTACAGATCCGTCAGAGATCCAGCTCGACGAAAACGTAAACTGTGCTCGGTAAGTCTTGTTTTTTTTACATTTGATAACTACCAAATCAGTCAACATAACGATTTCAATAAAGAGAAGCAACGTGATGTGTATAAGTTGTTGTAAACTAAGTCCCTTTCAAGGAAAGTCTGTTCACTCGGCGGCCATGTTTGCGACGCCGCCTCCGGGCAGACCAAGTCCTATATATTGGAATGGGGGAATCCTGATATCTAAAAAAAACTGCTTGCCGAACTCACAATTAAATAACATATTTCAAATCAACAATACAATCTGGGTTGAACTGTCCTATAAATGTTGTTTCTTTTGCTCAAATAGCCTTAAAAAGTTTTATTTTTTTTAGGCTAGACCAGCCAATGCGCATGGGAGTCTCAGGTTTCTTCTTTTGATGTTTTATGGCGGTTGGCAAACCAGCTTATGGTGCATATTCCGCCACCTACTGGGATGGAGTGTTGGGCGACGATATCAAGGGAAAAAAACATAATAATTTAAAAAGGGGGAAAAAAAATTCTACCTATGTTTTGTTATATAACCTTGTTATTTTCAGGAAATTTATAAGAGCTTTTTAACCTTCATAATAACTGTTTAACACATGAAATGACACTTAATGACAGAAAATGAATAGATTTTAATTTCTCTTTTATTAAAGATTACCACGACAAACTATTTTTCTGTGTATTAACTTGCACGGATTAATTGTTCACCACAAGACTAGTAATATGCGCTTACAAAGTAAATAGGGTCAATTTTGATTTCATGTCGACTTTAACTGGAGTGTTTCCCTTTCATATGCATTACAGTTAATCAGCACACGCTGTACAGTTTCTGCAAGTCCCCAATGATTACACTGACTGGATTCATGTTTTCCTATCACCTGGAGTGATTTATTAAAGGGATAGTTCACCCAAAAATGAAAATTATCCCATGATTTACTCATCTTCAAGCCAGAAAAATCAACTTGCGCAGTATGTGTATGGTCGTCCGCCGGAAGCTAGTTATTTGAATTTATAAAGTCTTATAAAGTCATTTTCTTACAAAAACACATCCCTTCACTTCAGAAGGCCTTTATTAACCCTATGGAGCCGTATAGATTACTTTGATTATGGATGGATGCATTTTTTGTTTGTTTTAAAACGTGTTGTAAAGCACCACAGCTAGATTGTAAAAGGCATAATAGCTAATGTTAGTTAGCATTAGCAAAAAAAAAAAAAGTTAGCAATATATTTTTTTAAAACCTTGTAAAAACATTACCATATGAGAAGGCACAACTGGTAAACTCAGTTTGCTAATATCATAACCATCAAGTCTAGAGCTTAGTGACTTTGCTTGCACAGCTAATTTGTAATTTATTGTCATGTGGTTTGTTTATAAGGATTTGGGAGACATTGCAAGTAATGAAGGGGGAGATGCATCTACAGCCAGTGCTGCAGTGCTTGCTGACCCAGAGCAAGAGACTTTCTCTCCACTGGACCCTCAATCATCTGTGCTTCACTTCTCACAGTGTAACCTCAGACCTTCACATCGTTCATCAGGTAGATTGACATTTCTCATATCTAGAATTAATTGTACATGCCACCATCTGTTTACATAATGTAGGAGGGCAAATAATTAGTAAAATCTTTCTGTATGATGCAGGCAGGTACAACTCCAACATTATCTTTGACCTCCATTTTGAACACAATTGAATTAACACATTCAATTAGATTTTGTGACAGAGTTGTTGTTTGGGATTGCAGTAGGTTGGACAGGGGTACCTAAGAAGTGACACATGCTGTTGCACAATTATATAAAGGTTTACCATAGTGAGCATCGATGCTCCCTGGTTTTCACAGTGCATTGTGGGACTTTTTAGGGAGCGAACATTTCAGTGCCCTGGAAGGAATCTGCGATTGAGACAGCCCTTAAAATGGCCGACTCCCTAATCAGTGCTCTGACTACTGAACTAGGGAGCTGATTGAGATGTTCCCTGATTGCAAATGGGGAGAAAAACATCTGCTAATGCAATCTCGCTGTCAGATTAAACGCCTTGAACAGCGTAGCTATTTATCATTAGCTAGCTGCTTCACTACTCTTGTACTAACTAGCATGCAAAAAATCTAGCTAAAGTCAGTGAATAAAACACTGACACGATGAACAAGTAACAATAATATTTGCAATAACATATCGTTTTACTGAATAATTAAAAATAATTTCTTAGGTTTCTTTACAAATATAAATTAATTGCTTCACTGGCTACTCTATATAGAATACTAGAATAGTGTATAAGTATGCAAATTGGGACGCAACTATGGTTACGACCTTGATGCAGTGTTATATAGTGTTATAAATACATACACACATACATATACATAAATTTTTTTATTTTTTTTTAATTAAAATTTTGCAGGATTTATGATGCTGATGCTGACCATTAAAATGTGTCATCACAGTCTGTGAGAAGGGTCTATTGCGTTTTAGATTATGGGAGGCACTATTAGTTTGGTGTTTACTTACTTGAATATCCAATAAAATAAAAACACTTTAAAGCTTTTCATATGTTGACTTATATCTTATCAAGATGTGATTTTCTAGATAGTTTATACTCTTTATTATGTACAAATTAAAAGGTGAACACATTTGTGAACACTATTTTGTTTTCAGACAGTTTTTTTTTTTTTTTTTTTTTTTTTTAATAGGTTGACAGTCTCTTCACATCCTGATAGCAATCAATGAATACAGTTTTAATATTAAAGTTTCTAAATATTAAAAAAAATCTTATGCGGAAGTCTCAGGACGATAAAATGTTCGACCAGTTTATGCGGTCCGCAGGCAATGATAACGTCCTACCTGCCTGTCTACCTGTGTGTACTTCTGCGCACCCTGCTCGCGCAGCCATCACACGTCATCAGCGCGTTCCAAGAGGCTATGCAGAGTAGAGTAGCATCTTATATTGCTTACGGTACGGTCACTGAACGAGAATGGCAGATAAACAGCAGCCACTTTTTGCAGTTTTTCCTCAACCAACAACGCCTGGCACAGGAAAACAAAGTAAGAAAAGAAAAACCGTCTTACAAACGGCTACGACGAAAAAACGACTGGACCAGCAGAGGGCTCAAACCAGAGTAAACATCGGCGTTGCTTTTCCACGCTGGAGACAACTGCGGGACTCAAAGGGACTGAAAACTGACGCGATGGTTGCAGTTTTTCTTTTGGATAGGTAATACATGGTTTAATTTGTTTGTGGAGTATGTTACTGTTTTGAACTGTTAAACTTACGTGTTTATTACCTTTACGAATGAACTCAACGCTGACAGCAGGTGTCGATGTAAAATGAAACTATTTTTATGTTTTTAAAGTTACGAGAAAACTACAGCATCCACACCTTCGGTGCATGGACTCCTTAAACCACCACCACCAGTTTCGACTAATATTTCCGACCGGTGAGTGAAATGTCATGTTTTTCCTTGTATCTAAATGGTCTTCCATCATTATTGAACCTTATTTAAAATGAACATCCTTCTAGCTATTGTGGATGGCGTCTTAAGCAAGGGAAATACGCGATTTTATTTTGCATTGCATGATAATTTGACGATGTTTTAATTGTGTTTTTTCTGCTCTGGCTGTGCGCGTTCATGCTTTTCGGAGGAGGCGTGGCTTTAGAGAGCTCTGCGTCTGTAGGGATGTTTCATAATTTTAGACCAGCGAAGCAAACGGTATAATACAAAGTTACAAAGCATTTGCTCCCACAGTGTTTCATTTGATTTTGTGTTTTGCATATATGTAACTATTAGCAGTTTCTTCAGAGAGCATGTGATCTTTTGTTCTAGCAAAGGGCAGGAGATGAAGTCTGAGGGTTTTGGTCTTTGGAGCTCAGTTTCACTTAAACTTGAGCAAGTGCAAGAAGTGGGTGAAGGAAATGGTAAGTAAATATTGTTCTGTCTGGCTATATATATATATATATATGATGTATATAATACATATTTCTGTAGCAAGCACCTGAGAAAAATGCTGTTCCAGGAATCACTGGCCACATACACACTGCAGTTAAATTCACCTTTTACTACTCAATCCTCTTCTGTACGCAGTACACTATTAACTCTTGAAAAAAAAAAATGAATGTGGTAACCGCATTGAGAAAAATTCTGTGCAGTGTGTATGGAACCGAGCTGAACAACTAGTTAAATATGTCATTAACAAACACGTATCAGAGACTTGTCTCTCTGCTGTATGTTAAGTGCAAGAAAACTACAGGGAAAGAGATTGGAGCCTTGACTCATTTGTGTCGCCAGATTGAAAAACACTGAACAAAAACCAACCCATAATAAACCAAAATAAATTCAAATGTTTCATATTGAAAACATGACCGAAATATCGCAACCCACTGCTGCACACTTTAATAACTCCATAAACTTGATTTGTTTTATAAGCCCAAACAAGCGGCACAAAATAATAAAAGGACATCATTGCATCGCTTCAAGTGTGTGCTCTGCAAAGCAGCCTTCCAAGCATAAACTAGAAGCCACGGCTCTGTTGACGGCCGTTTAGTTAAAATTGTAGAACATAACGAGTCTTTGGTTGATGTAATATTACTTTAGTCTAAAATAGCAGATGCCAAACACAAGCCACCAGAATGCTGCTATGGTTCCCAAGGTGTCAGTCATCGTAATTTTGGGAGTGAGTCATGTTCTGTACACACACAGAATGATAATTTAGGGGATTCACTCCTGTATTTAAATGCGGTTGTCATTCCTGAAACTTTACAGTGTACACAAGACCACTTTGGTTGGCTTAGATGATATATTTAATATAGTATATGAACTTTAAGGAGAATCTTAAAACATCTCTTTCCACTCCCAGATTCGTCCTCCTTCAGTGTGGACATCATACAAGTGAAGCAGGAAGACCCAGTACATGTGAAGCAGGAAGACCCAGTACATGTGAAGCAGGAAGACCCAGTACATGTGAAGCAGGAAGACCCAGTACATGTGAAGCAGGAAGACACAGATGAGTCTGAGTTTTGGTGCAGTGGCAGCGTGCAGCAAGATCCAGAGATGTCTGGGGGTGTAGAAGCTAGTCACCCAGTTTCACTTAATTTCAACAAATTAAAAGAAGTGGATCATTACTGTGGAAATGGCAAGTAATCTGTAATATTGTTATATGAATTTAATCTTATCATGCTGATATGAAAGACTTATTGGATAGTTTTATGACCTTAAATAAGCACATTAATTAAAAGAATTTAAAAAAAAAAAATGTAGGATTGCACCGATATTAAAATTCTGGTTAAAATACTGGGGCCAGGTGCATAAACTTAGTCTCTATGTTAAGACCGTGTCTTGAAAACTAGTCTGACCAACTAGCAGTTAACTAGGGGTAATCAGTCTTATTAATTACTTAAAGTTATGACCAGTCTTAAAGAAACAAATTAGATGACTAAAGGCTGGAATACAGTACACGACTTTTGCCCCAATTTACATTCTGGACAAGTTGACGCTAGCTGCCGAAAGTCAGAGCCAGTCTGCAGATTGGATATTGACAGATTTCACAGAACATCGTGTAGCGTATGATGGTCACAGACTTCGTCTTTTTTTTTTTATTAGCTTCAAAGTTTGATTACATCCAGTCAGGATATCAAACATGTTTGATATTTTGATCAAACAGTTTATGCAACCGGCCACTGATGTCAGTAATTATTTTCATCACTACCACGTTGTCAAAATAAAACGCTGAAAACCAAAATGAAATAATTTTAAATGATACAATTGAATTTAGGGTGCTTTCACTCTTTGTTCGATTGCCTGGTCTGTACCCAAGTTCGATTGCTCCTCCCACCACTTCCGCTGGATTGTATTCACACTGTATTGTTTGATTGCAAAACACAGTGTGTTTGCATCATTAAAGCAGCAGCTATTTACCCTTGTTTCTTGGTAACGATGATGCAGGTGTCAAAATGCATAGCGTTGCTTGCCTCACTTTTATATTTTGGTTTTTGAACCTTTGGTTTTGTTTCCAAAGCATCAGCCCATAACAAACTACGCTTGCGTCTGTCTGCCGCGAATGTTCTGCAAATATTCTGAAGAACACGGGAGTCCATTTCTGCTGAAGGCGAGCTCAAATGAGAGAAACATTCTCTTTGTTTACAGTGCGTCAGTCACAGTTGTCAGGAAAGTGAGTGAGAACACACACAAACAGTTTTATCGAATCACGTTATCAATAACGGTTCACTTCCACAATTTAGTGCGAATGCATTCATATCAACAGCGAACCGTACCTCAGATTACCCTTTTTAGGCAGACTCTGGTACAGTGCGCATCCGAGTTAGGACAACGGCGTTCACATCATCCAAACAAACCAAATTCTGACGTAAATCGAACCTGGGGCACACCAAAAATGCTTGTGTGAAAGGCATCACAACATTATAATGTGCATTATTTTGAGATTTGCTATATATTCAAATGTATATGTGTGTATATATTACAAATGTGTTTGTACCAATTGCTCTACAGGGGAATCAGTACCTTCAGAGGATCTTGTACAAACTCTCAAAAGTGAGGATTTGAAGACTGAAGAGCCCATTGAGGAACAGAGCATGGACAGGAAGGATCACATAAAAGTCTTTTCCTCCAGCATCTCACACCAGGCCACCCACATGCAGACAATCATGCAGACATGCAAAGTATCTTCTCCCAGCACTCAAACTGTTAGCACAGTTTCTGAACTGGCCATGAAGAGTCAATGTGAAAATAAATTAACTGAAACTGAACTAAATAAATAAATAAATAAACAAAATAAATTAACTGAAACTGTCTAATTCTTGCCAAAGTCAAAGAAGAACTCCAAGTACAGATCGCAGTTCTTCAAAACTGAATTAGAGCTATTTTTTGTAAAAAATTCCCCCAGCACTCAGCATGCTCTCCACATAGTGATATTGATTATGGTAAGCACATATATCTGCACTGTATCAGTTGAATTTTTAATTATGCATACTCTCATTTCATCTGTTTTGACATTTTCGGTTTTTACATTCAGCTGTCATCTACATGGGTTATTTAACAATACTTTTACAATATCCATTTTTCAAACGACAATTTTCAAACTCTTATTATGCTGTGGTACCTCGCTAACAACTGATTTTTTTTTTTTTTTTTTTTTTCCATTTATTTAGACAATATTTAGATTTTTTTTTAATTTTTTTTTATTACTATTATTTTTTTTTTTATTTAATAATGGTAATTTTTCTCAGTTTTGGACATACATTTTTGGCATTCTGAAAATAGTAATCGGCTTATTAATATTAGCCAGAATTTTAAAATCACAGCTCTTTTATTTTTTTGGGTAGGTATTAAAGCATTTTACATTGTTCTTATAGGGACTGTTAATGGATATTTTGTGGTTTTACCTTTTGTGCAGAGAAACTTCTGAAAGGCTTCCACAGGAATTGCTTTAATAAAAAAACACTATGCAAGGCGAGAGAAAACACAACACAGAAGACCAATCATGTGAGACATTTCATTCTCCACATGGCAAAAGGATGTCCTCCAATCAAAA
The DNA here is from genome assembly GCF_019924925.1 of Ctenopharyngodon idella. Classification (NCBI taxonomy): domain Eukaryota; kingdom Metazoa; phylum Chordata; class Actinopteri; order Cypriniformes; family Xenocyprididae; genus Ctenopharyngodon; species Ctenopharyngodon idella. The sequence continues at coordinate 11,794,109 of NC_067235.1, read as the reverse complement.
CATTACTCTTCTTGGACAACATGGAGCAGATTAATGAGTGAGTACTGAAATCATTTATAGTTTATAGTTTAAAGATTAGCTTTTTGTAATTTATGATTGTGACTGAATATAATTTATGTAAAAATCTGAACTCAATATCCAAGAACAGGAAAACAGTGTTTTGTTATTGGGCTGCTAGACTACCTTGTTTATACTTAAAATTAACATAAAATTAGTATTAACCTTTGACTTGCTCTCTCTGATGATCATCTTATCTCAGTAGTATCATCTCTTATAATATTTAAAAGCACAGTAAAAAGTAAAATAAAAATTTAATTTCTTTTAAAATGTTAAACTTGTCAAACGTTTGGTAATTTTAAGGTGGGTGGTGACCCTTCAGAACGGTAACATGAATGTCAGACACTACTTACTGGATTTATTGGCCTTCCTGATGTTTTTAAACAGAACAAGTGGTCCAATAGCTCGCCTCACATGATATTCAAGGAAGCACATTCGGAGACAACTGAGACAAAAGCTAAAGGACATTAACACACTCATAAAATCCCACATACTGACTCTCAAGGGCTCTGGAGACAATCCCTCTACACCGACGCGGCAGGTAAACGAGCACTTCATGAGAGCATGGCTGTGCCTCACTGCATGTGATGCTGACTGTACATGCCCAGTGTAACACAAAAATGTTAAAAGTGATGTTGATTAAAATATTTTATTTTTATATACAAACTACTGTACATTTGATTTAGAAGTTCTTCCATTCAGTTGCTGTTTAGTCTAGTTTTTTCTTTTTTTTTCTGGCAGAGAAATCACAATTGAACATGTACAGTAAATCAATTTACTTTGCACATGGGTTCTCAGCCTTGCACATGTCTTTATGTATATTTGCAGCAACATGTAATACAAAAATATCTTGCAATAATAATAATAATTTCCAACAACTATTATATAATAAAATATTTGATAAAAATGTGATAAATACCTTCCATAAGAATGTCTATAGGAAATGTTAAAGCAGTGTTTAAGAATTATGTTTGCATTATTTATTCAGGAAATAGTTAAGGGGAATTCTGCACTTGTTCATAAGTTCAGGTGCTGTAAAGAATGTGCTGTTTCTCAAATGTATGAGCATGAGTAATCAGTTCTTCTACCACCTCAGAAAAGGGCTTTGATTTCCATTGAATGTTTTGTTGCTGTTTTTCTTTTTCTGCTGGTAATAAAATTGACAAATCTTAATTGACTGATTCTTCTGAAGAATTTTTCCTAAATGCATGTCAAACAAAATGTGAAACTAATAATTAGCATTAAAAGATGTGACAGGATGATTGGTTTTGTTTTGTTTTGTTTTTGTTTTTTTCTGTATTACACTTTGATACAAGATCCTATTCTAGAATACAGAAAGGGTAACTAGACTATTCTGAGGATTTGTATGTAGATGTATTTTAAACCATCATTTCATAATGGATCAATTTAGAGAGATTATGAAAGGCTGAAATAAATGACATTTTCAGGTGCTATCAGTTATTTCAGACCACAAGGAGGTGCAAGATCTCTACAAAACCTCGACAGTATTTGCAGTGTCCATAAGTCAAGTCCCATATATATATAAAAAAAAAAAAAATGGATTTGTTTTCTTTTTAAACATATACATTTTCAAATGTTGAGAAATGTAAAGTAAAATTTTTAATGAAATGCTTTGTAATCAAATATGTGATTATTAACCATGTGACCTTGTTTGCACAAAAGGTGCTTGCTTCCACTAAAATAGAAGATTCTCTTTGGATCATTCTTAAATCATGCTGGAAAACATCATTGGGGTTAAAATTGATGTTCATATTATTATTATTATTATTATTATTATTATTATTATTATTATTATTTAACTTGTGTTTTTATGCTGATGATTTAGAAAAATGCAAAATTAAAAAGCATTTTTAGTAGTGGTCTCAGGCTTGGACCCCTAGACTACTGTATGCATCTGAAGAAAAGAGAGATTAGCTGAGGATGGCGAGAGGTGCAGACATGGCATTTTAGCAGTTTTGCTTGCTGGTCAGACCATCAGAATCAGTGTGTGAACAGTGGCTCTGATGTTCATTTGTGTAACCTCCGGCCTCCAAAGTACGCAAACCAGGGTCTCGCCTGATCTTGGCGGCTGACATGGATGTGTGAAGACAGGGATTGAGGCAGGAGAAGGTGCTTTATGGCACCAGGGCCCCACTGGCTACAAAGAGACGCTTGTATTGCTGGCCATCTTCTGTTTGCTGGCAGTGTTAGAAAGGTTTTCAGTTACATCTGCCAGATTTGCAACATGCTGACATAAACGTTCTGGTATATGCGTGTGAACATAAGTTACGGTAAAAGTGCTGCGATCAGCACCCTTTAGCAAGTCATTGTGGGTTTTTTCTTGCTGCAAGAGTCTTTGTAAACTGTTTCAAATAAACATTACAAAAAATGGTTTATTGATATTTTTATTGATTTTCTTTTTATTATGCACATCATGATGAGCAGGGTCCCCAAATGTATTTCAACCAACACAATCTCATGGCAATTTGTTTTATGTTTTGTCAAATTAGTGGCTAATTCATGAATTCTATGAACATGTTCCAAAAGGTTTGACAACCAGAAAGTGTTCACCATGCAGTAGTTGGCTGTCGCTGGAATTAAAGGCTTAGCTCACCTAAAAAAAAATGACATTTCTGTCATTAATTACTCACCCTCATGTTGTTCCAAACCCATAAGACCGTCATTCATCTTCAGAACACAAATTAAGATATTTTTGATGAAATCCATGAGCTTTTTGGCCTCCGATAGACTGCAACATTACCACTTTCAAGGCCCAGGAAGGTAGTAAAGACATTGTTAAAATAGTCCATGTGACTGCAGTGGTTCAACCTTTATTCAACAGTTCTCTTCCCTGTCATTCTCCTACGCTGTTTACGTTGTTGATGCAGTGCAGCACTTCCAGGTTCTACGTCAGAGCACCAACTCTGGGCCTTGAAAGTGGTAATTAAATTGCTGTCTATAGAGGGGTCAGAAAGCTCTTGGATTTCATCAAAAATAACTTAATTTGTGTTTCGAAGAAGAACAAAGGTCTTATGGGTTTGGGACGACATGAGGGTGAGTAATTAATGACAGAATTTTCATTTTTGGGTGAACTAACACTTTAAGGTTGAACCACTGTAGTCACATGGACTATTTTAACTGTCTTTACTACCTTTCTGGGCCTTGAAAGTGGTAATAAGTTGCAGTCTATTGGAGGTCAAAAAGCTCACAGATTACATCAAAAATATCTTAATTTGTGTTCAGAGATGAACGAAGGTCTTACGGGTGTGGAACAACATGAGGGTGAGTAATTAATGACAGAATTTTCATTTTGGGGTGAACTAACCCTTTAAATTGCGACTGTCATTTTTCAGTATAACAATACATAGTTATTTAATTTAACACTTTACGAACATTTGTCATTTTTGTGAAATGTTTTACTTGAAAAATGCTTGTGCTTAGCGATGAGAGAGGTGATGGGCTTTTTAAAACTTAAAATCAACTGATCCCTTTGCTTTTTAAAATGATTCTTTGTTGCAAAACTCTGTATAATTCCACACTCTAGCGAAATCTGCTGGTTCAAGTCTTGTAAATGCAACTAGATCGTAGCAAAAATGACGTTCCACAACTTTTATTAAATTAAATAATAAAACTTACAACTTTACATTTTATACTGGTTCATGGGTTCACTTGAGATCATGGCCAGAACGAAGCCTCATTTCCTGAAGTCACATGACTTGGTCGGTTTGAATCGGGCTACAAAGCATTCATTCGAAAGATTTGTAAAGTTTACAGGCTTTACACTGTTTTGAACGCAGTCGTATCACTATTTTGTGATATCTTTCCCCCCAACTTAGTTCGATATTTTGTTTGCAATCTAATGTAATGGCCTTCGTACATTTTCTACACGTTGGTGCAATTGTATATTCTTTCACTGCTCGTAAAAAGAGAAAAACGGGCAAGGAAGAGCGATAGGCATACAAAGAAAAAGAGAGAGAAAAAACAGATGGGAATTTTGAATTTGGGTCTGTGTATGTGTGTCTTAGAGAAAGGGAGCCTCTTATTCTCTCTCAGCAGGAGCTTGGCCTAAACTTCGGCCTAGTCTCGTCTGCCCAGCAGGAGACTTTCCTGAGCTGACTGCCCAAGGGAGGGGCACCTGCCCCTGCTACAAACACTGCAGCACAAGCAAGGGATGAGGAGGGGAGTGTGAGGATGGAAAGACACTCAGGATTCCAGGAACAGGAACATGTGTTGGATTTATGAAGCACACAGGTAACACAAAACGATGCAGAGGAAAAAAAAGGAACTATTTTCCCCCATACGTACCTCTGAGGTCTGTCTGCAGCAGCTTGCTGCCTCCTTCAAAATGAGAGCTTTCTCTCCGACAGAGTCGCAGTGGTTATTGTTGGAAACCTCAACTATACCAACTCTTGGTGACTACCAATATAAACTGACAGCTTATGGATTTGCTGCCCTCCCTCATGGCAATATTTTCCACTGTTTGGGTTCATTGGATACTAGCATATGTTTGAAGTTTATCACATGCTCAATCATTCAGACCCTCTTGAGAGAGAACAACGGATAGAGGGTCTGAGTTCAAGACCCCAAAGTCCTCCAGCTGAACTTGAATATTGTCATTAAACTACGAAGTTTATAATGTTCCCCAAAAGACTTGGTAACACTTTATTATACTGTTACATATGTTGCATGTACTTAGCATAGTAATAACAGTAAATTATGCATAATTACATGCAACTAACCCTCAACCAAACCCTTATCCTACCCTAATATTTAATTACACTGTAACAATGACACCTTAAAATGAAGTGTCACTGACTTCTTCATGCTAAATACTATTAAATTAATCTGAACCAACAGTTCTCTCTATATGATAGAGTATAAATTTAAAATAAATAATTCACCCAAATTAACATTTTTCATCATTTACTGAGTCATTTTGACCCAATATTAGTTTCTTCTGTCAAACGCAAGATGTTATGTTTGGCAAAAAAATTTTCCTTGCAAAGAAAGATTGATATATACTGACACGCTCCAAAAAAGCAATATAAAGTATCACAGAAGTTGTTCATATGACTAATGCACTATATTCCAACCCATACGATTACTTTGTGTGAAGAACAATCACAAATTTAAGCCATTATCTACCGATTTGGATATTAGAGCTACGGTACTGAGGAAGACTATCAGTGAACACTGACAAATCTCATTTCCACACAAAGTGTATGGCTTCAGTAGATTTTAATTATAGTGCATTAGTATGGGCTAATTTCATCACACTTTTTTGAAACTTGACAGTATAAATCCATCCATTTTACTTATTTTGAACACAGAGGCTCAGACATACTTCCTCAAAATATAAAGAAATTAACGGGATAGTTCACTCAAAAATGAACATTCTGTCATCATTTACTTATCTTCACATTGTTCCAAACCTGTATGAATTTCTTTCTTCTGCTGAACACAAAAGAAGATATTTTGAAGAATATGGGTAACCAAACAGCTGATGGGCCTCATTGACTTCCACAGTATGGAAAAAATACTATGGAAGTCAGTGGGGCCCATCCACTGTTTAGTTACCCATATTCTTCAAAATACCTTCTTTTGTGTTCAGCGGAAGAAAGAAATTCATACAAGTTCGGAATAACTTGAGGGTGAGTACATGATGACAGAATTGTAATTTTTGGGTGAACTATTCCTTTTAATACATGGTTGCAACGACGCAGAGGTGAGTAAATGGTGAACTATCATTTAATATAAAATAACTGACATTAAATACACTACAAAATTGTTTTTCACAGGATTGTGCAGTGTGGATTAGTGGGATAAACTGAAGCTGTTGTGGCAACTGTATTCTCATGCAATAGGACATCATTTATGACTTTCACCAGTCTCACACCGTGAGGTAGGGACATACACATACAGTATTACTCCTTCAACATGCTGTAATGTTTCTCAGGTAAATGGAAACACATGCCCAAGGAAAATGAAAAGAGAGAGGGAGGTGCACACATCAGGTCCTCATGGAGTCCCATGTTCGATGGCGTTTTTCCAAACTACATTATAGGGACTGGATGAATCTTTTAGAGCAAATGAGGAGAATATCAGTGTTTTATGATATAGCGCAATGAAATCACAACCCCAAACATAAAAATTGGTCCCACTTTATATTAGGTGGCCTTAACTACTATGTACTTGCATTTAAATTAATCATTTGATACAATGCACTTACACAGCAGAGTCCCCAGAGTTAAATCAACTTTGCTCAGAGTACATATTGTCCCTCTCTATATAGTGTTAAAGTAACACTGAAACAGAGTTAAAGTTAATGAGATAATTAAGTGATGATTGAACATTAATGATGAACACCTGCTGTTAACAAGCAGAATCACTGAAGAGAAACACAAGAACTACAACTGACTTCCAGCCATAGCCTAAGATGAACTCAACTGAAGATAAAAGACATTAAATCTCTCAAGATCTGATTAAACAACTCCACAAACAGCATATTATCTCATTAACTTTAACTCTGCTTCAGTGTTATTTTAACTCTATGTAGAGAGGGACCATATGTTCTCTGAGCAGAGTTGATTTAACTCTGGGGATTTTGCTGTTTATTGTGTACATACATATTTTTACATTGTACTTATATTTTTAAAAAATACCTGCATGTAATTACATCTGTAATTACATTTATAATTACACTGTTGACCCATCCCTTACACCTTAACCCACCCTTAAACCTACCCATACCACCAAACCTGTCTCTAACCTTTTCCGTACCCCATCTCAATAGCAGCAAAAGTGTTTTGCAATACAATATGAACACAATAAGTACATTGTACTTATTTTTTATGTAAGTACATAGTAGTTAAGGCCACCTAATATAAAGTGGAACCTAAAAATGTTGTTAAAAGGCAGATTAGGTGTTTGATCATTGTATCCAGCTTATCTAACTCAGGATGTGTCACATTATTTAGTTGCTATTTGTGTATTGTTGATTTTATATTCTTTTTCATGTTTCATCTCAAAAAACATCTTCCAAACCCAAATACATCCCTAAGGGGCTAAAGACACCCCTGCGACACACACATAGACATCTACAATCTTTACAGCTCTCTGTCAAACAATATTTGTTCATGTGCGTCACAGAGCAGCAGGCAACCACAAACCAATGCAGTGCTGCCATTCAACAATGTGCGTGATTTGTACACATTGCAAATACAAGGCTCCATTTGGGTAATCTGTGCTTGTTTATAATGATGTCAATAAGTCACAAACTGCATTACAGAGTTTACTAACCAAACATGAAGGTCGAAGCACACACACTAACATTTGTGGGTCAGTTTCAGAAAGTGCAAAAAGCTGATACAGACTCAATAAGGCTGATATTATCCAATGAAAATACGGTCACATCCAAGCACTGCAGTGCAATACACACACACCCCATGCAAGACCCACAAAAAAGTGAATGCTAGCAAAAGCATAGTCCAGGCCAATGCAGACACATAAATAAATGCTTCCTGAATGAAAACCATATTTCATTTTTTTATTTGTACAGTCTCAATCTCTCCTTCTCTCTTGTTCTTTTCTGTGTTTTTCTCTTCATTTCTTATTAATTTCTCCTTTCTAATGCCTTTCTCCATCTCTGTGCCCTTTCATTCCCTCTCTCTTCTTTTTTTTTTTTTTACTGAAAACCCCGCTCATCTGCTATTGTAATAAGGACAGTGCTGCTTTCCAGTGTCACGTTTCTGCAGTATCATTTAGGCAGTGTCAGGAAGTCTTCTAAAGCTTCCCAGAAGACTCACTCAGATCATGAACCATTCTGTTGTTGTTCTTACATAGAATATTTCTTTATTGACAATTGTATGTTATGATAAGCACCTCAGATTTCACTTATAATTCTTTCAGCCAAGCTTTCTTGTGCAAAGCAATGCATTATTAAACAGTAAATCAAAAGTATAATACAGGTAAGATAGAAGAATTTAAAAAAACATCTTTTCAAAAATATGTTTTGAAGGGTCCAGGTTTGGTGCAATTTTTCAAACACAGTATGATTTTTAGAACATTTGATCTCAAAATTTTAGAGATATAAATATTTCCCTGTCTGACATTGTCCATTAACATGCATAAATAGGGGCAAAGATGGAACACATTTTTGTAGATATGCTACTGGAAACAATTTATTTTTAAAAGTGGTTCAAAATTTTGTTTAAAAATGCATAATTTAATTTAAAAACAGAATCAGGTATAATAAAAAAGGCAAATGATTCAAATAAGGTGCCAATAAATACACAAAGTCAGGATTGTAATACATCTGTTGGCTAAAAAAAGATGTTTTAGTTGAGTATAATGAAGTACCTCATAGAGAACATAATGTCCTATTGGAGAATGAGAGAATGTGTGTCCTGGCTTCATGACAGAAGTGATTTATCCTCCTCAAAAGAGCAAACTCGGACAAGTCCTTTAGCTTTGAGCCAAATCCATGTTATTTCTCCTTTGCACTTAAACCAATTTGGTAGTTAAATGTTTCACACCTGCTTTTAGTGTATCCTGGGGCGATTCATGAATCCTGACAAAGCTTGTTTTATCCCTTTCAAGTTGCCCTATTAACAGATGTTTCACACATTTTTGTCCACTAGTACTTAACAGAGGTTTGACCAGAATTGATTGCTTAGTCAAAGGTGACAAATCCTTAAGATTTCAGAAACACTTTCATCACAGTATTTCATTTTGGTTTGCAGGGACCATAATGCTTATCATATTAATTATAATTATATATGTACAGGGATCCAGGGAGCACACACCATCAGTGGCTTGGATTAGAGAGTATTACTATATTTGCACAGCGTATAAAGCTATAATCTTTAAGCCCTTTAGCACCGAAATTAGTAATCTGTGTAATAAACATATATGCACAGTCTTATTGGTCATGGGTTGCACTAATAGTGGGCAGCTGTTATTGTTGTTCAGAGCTGCCCTTCTGGCAGAGTGGGGCAGCCGCACTTATCGCCTTCCTGCTGGTCCGCCTGCGCTTGCCTGTCAGCAGTGTGTAGAAGAAGGGATTCACGCATGAGTTTCCATAAGTCAACCCTGTGAGGATGCGATTAATGGTCACCTGTGTGCCCACCGGCACCACACGCAGAACCTCAGGCCGGTACAATGGTAGAAGCTGCCAGATCCAGAATGGAAGGAAGCAAGCCCAGAATGTCAGCACAATCCCCAGGATGAGGAGCAGGACTTTAGGGCGAGGTGCACGGGGCGGGTAGGCGTTGCCCCCTCCGACCCAAGCTGGTTGAGTCTGAGATACCCAGTAGAGCCTCCCCAAAGCTGCATACAAAGCTCCGATGGCCAGCCCTGGGCCTAGGATACTGGTGCAGAAGAGTACACTGAGGTAGGCTTTCGAACTCTGCTCATCCCAGGCGGGAACGCACAACTTGCCTTCCTGGTTCTCTCCATCTTCAAGGTGCAAAGTGATCATCATGGGCAAACTGAGAGCCACGGCAAAGCCCCAGGCCAAAGCGACTCTCAGGAGTCCAGAGGAAGGTGTGGACGAGGCTACTAGTGGATCAGCCACAGCTCGATACCTATCCAGACTCATAGCGGTGAGGGTGAAGATGCTTGCGTGCATGGTGAGCAAGTCCAGACTGAGTAGGAGTCGACAGCCTAGTTCACCGAAGGCCCAGTCAGATGCCAGGCTGTCGTATACAATGAAGGGAGCAGTGGATAGGTAGACCAGGTCTGCTAAAGCCAGACTCAGAACCTGCAGGTGAAGGGAGGAAGAGGAGGAGGACGAGGTGGGAGAGGAGGGGGGAGAGAAAGAAGGGGAGGAGGTGCCAAGGCAGGAAAGGCTATAACAACAGGTAGGAGCGGTACGTCGCCTTCTTGACATCCTGCGGCGGCGAATCAGAAGCCCTAGGGTGTACAGGTTGCCCAGAATGCCCAGTAGAGATAGGAGGGATAGGAAAAAGCAAAAGACAGCAGTGGAAGCTACACCTGGGGATGGGGAGAGAGAGGGAGAGGATGAGGGAAGGGAGAGGTTAGTGAGAAAGGGAAAGGTGTATGAAGGTGATGGGGAAGAGGAAAGGGAAGTAGAGCCAGAGACGTCCATTTGTCCTGGACGGCAAGAGTCCCAAGAGGAGTAACCTTCTGAGAGAAGGAGGCCAGTGGTCACTTCAAAGTGTATTGGGGTAATTACTGTGCCCAGGTTATCAGGGAATCCAAATTAGAAGGGGAGAGCTGTGAGTGGACTGCTTTAATGGGTGAGGTAGAAGAGAGAAACAAAGAGACAAAGAAAAGAAACAGTGATTTTATAAACTTTTTTGTCAGAGTGTGCTAATAACATACATTTCACCGATATAATTACAAGAACTTTAATATTATGTTCAAGATAATAAATCTTTAGCTGCACAGCGCCAATAGGCTATTGACAGAAATTTGTATATTTTGCATACTACAGGTTATTTTTTTTGGTAAAGAGTTCAACTAACTATCAACACAACAAACTTTACAGGATTTGTTCAACTAACCTATTATTAGCTCACAACTATTAGTGTTATTATTAATATTGATTAAAGGGTTAGTTCACCCAAAAAATGAAATTTCTGTCATTAATTACTCACCTTCATGTCGATATTTTTGATGAAATCCGAGTTTTTTGTTTTTTTTTAATCTCCCATAGAAAGCAATGAAATTACCACATTCAAGGTCCAGAGAAGTAGTAAAAACATCGTTAAAATAGTCCACGTGACTACAGTGGTTCAACCTTAATGTTATGAAGCGACGAGAATACTTTTTGTGTGCAAAAACAAAACAAAAATAATGACTTTATTCAACAATTTCCTCTCTAGCCTGTCATTCTCTTACACAGTTTACATAGAAGACACATTGCAGCGCTATCCAGGTTCTACGTCCGAATGGCGGCTCAGTATTGGCCGGCTCCTGTGTCAGCATCACAAGCATGCCTTGTGCAGCTCACATGAACAGCATTGGCCAATACTGAGTCGGCATTTGGACGTAACAGGGTAGAAAAGAAATGTTTAAATAAAGTTATTTTTGTTTTGTTTTTGCGCACAAAAAGTATTCTCGTCGCCAGGGGCGCAGGAGACATTTTCAAAGTGGGGGGGACCAAACTGTAAGCAAAAGCCCAGATAGATTTCCAGATCAGATTTCCAGATATCGGACCACACTGCTGAAAGTGATATATATTATAGTATATGTTGTCTGTGCTATAATAAACAAACAAAAAAAAAAGAGGCGTTTTGTGATTTTGATCAGTTTTATTTTTTTCAGGACAAGACTATTACAATCTAGAACAGATCTACATCCTCCAGATTTGTATAATTCCTTATATGTGCATCATTTTTGTCACCTGTGTTGAGCATCACCCGGCTGCCTCCTGGAGATGTGATGCCAGCTGTGCCAGCTGCTGCTTACTAATCTTCATCAGCAACTGAAACAAAGAAACTACTGTTTATACACACAGTTTTTGCACTGCAATAATACTGTAATAATATCCATTTCACATATATCAAAATGTAGATTTATTGAAATGACAATTTTATTCAAGTCTGCATACTTGCAGACTGGTGTGAAAGCAGCCTTGCCATATCCTAAATGTAGTTTTGACTTTTTTGTCAAATAATAGTTTATCAGTTGCTGTGCTTTCACATTTCAAAATAAAAAGTTTATTAAAATTTAGTATAAGCATTGTAAACGCAGTAATAGAGTATATATACATACCAAACGCAGAGTCCTCTCCTCTCGCGTCCTCCCCACTGCTTAGTTTCGATTTCAAAGATATCTTTTATCAATGCCATCGATGCTTTTCCCTTTCTAGATGTAATTATCGAAATCAAAACAGTCCATAAACTATAAATCCACGCGAAAACTTCAGTCAAAGCAGCTCGGAACTAATCTGAGCGATCAGCCTCCTGACATTGAAGTGTCAAATTTCTCGGTTTCTGAATGGACGGATGGCTTGATTGACATGTCCCCTCAAACGCTGAGTTCGACATGTCCTCAGAAAACGTTAGCATGCTTTGATTGATGGTTTGGAGATCGCGTGTTTCTAGGTTCAAGAGAGCATTTCCTGTTCTGGACATCCGCAACAAAACAGTTGATTATTTATTTACGAAAGAAAGCTCACAAAAATGTGAAACTGGTCTCGTTTGAAAGAAAATATCCTAAGCTAAAAGATGATATAGAGTTTGTAGCTGTTTGTGGCTGACTGAAGCAGCCCTTATCAAAAGTGCGGGGGTCGATTTCTGTCTTTTCAAAACTGCGGGGATCCTGATCCCCCTGTCCCCCGTGCCAACGGCGTTCCTGCTCGTCGCTTCATAACATTAAGGTTGAACCACCGTACATTTTAACAATGTTTTTACTACTTCTCTGGACCTTGAATGTGGTAATTTCGTTGCTTTCAATGGGGGATAAAAAAAAAACTTCTCGGATTTCATCAAAAATATCTTAATTTGTGTTCCGAAGATGAACGAAGCTCTTAACGACATGAGGGTGAGTACTGATAGAAATTTCATTTTTGGGTGAAATAACCCTTTAAGTAGCCCAGGTATATTTGGTGCGGCACGCGCTGGATCAATGATCTCAGCAGCGTTATTTTAACCGTCTCTAAAGTTTTCCTCACAAACCTATGAAATTACCGACTAAGTACTGAAAAAATAAGACAATGAGAAACACTTGACTATATTTGCCTATACCCTATCTGCGTCGTCATAAAGCGGTAAGGCACGTCTCTCGTGGAATTCTATTCCTCATCATCATGACGGGTGTGAAGATCAAAGCCCTGCCGGGGGGAGCGCGAGCACACACAGGAAAGAGTTATAGATGGCACATGGTGACCCTGAGAGAGACGGGTTACGAGCTACTGTTGAAGTGAAGCACTGGCACAGGCAGGCTACCCCGCTGCGTCCATTACCCCTTTACCAGGGTGCTTTAAATATCACCTTTTTTAATAGATTGGCACAGAGACTGACAGATTTGCTATAGTTAATTCATTTATTAATTCAATACAAATATGCGTTTTAGTTCATTTAAATCGTGAGATGCCCAGTGTAGGTTAAACCAAATAATTAATATTAAATATTGTCAATAGCTAGTCTACGCAAAATGAAACTGTTTGTGACTAATTTTAGGAACTTAAGAGTTAGCAGTGCCACATGAGTCCTAGTAATTTTAGTTCTTGTTGTAATTTATTGTTTTCATAATGTAAAAATGTCGAACACGTGTAGTCTGCATTGAATTAGGGGAAATGTTGCACCACGGAGTGAGTTGTAACACCCTCAGTTTAACCAAATTAGCTGGGGCGAGATCACTCATTCTTCATGAGGTGACAGCAAGTGCGTTGCGTGTAAAACATAAAGGATTTACAAGAAAAAAAATCTATATATATTAGGGTAAGAAAGTGTAATTTCATGTTAAATGAATGATGGCAGAATTAATAGAGATATCATCTGAATCAAGTAGCCTAATCTTGATCTTGTTTAATTTTATATAGCCTACAACATCCACACAAGCTCTTCACCTGTTTAAAAAAATAGAAATATCATGGCTGACCAGATGGGGAGGGTTGAAACAGTTTCCATACTTCTGTAGCCTATAGATTTAAAACGGGACAGTGTTGGCCACTTGACACGCACACTGTTATGTTTTCTGTTGTCCTATTTGTTTTCATTTTTATGTTGTTCTTTAGGTCTATTTATTTTGTAACCTATTTATTTGCTGTTTTGAATTAAATTAAATAGGAGTAGGTGCGATAATTATTTTGAACAAGTTAATTTGCTTACCACAAATCCATGTAGGCTATAGTTACATGTAAAACGTCAATTAGCATACAATTATTAGCCTACTATCCGATAGTGGGAAAGATTGTAACAACAGTACTCTTTTTACTTGACATTCATTTAATTCATGTAGCCTATTCGTTGTAGATTCCTGTAACAGAGAAATAGCTATAGTGATATATTATAGGCCTATCAAAGTTTGTGACACATAACGCAAAAAAAAAAAAAAAAAAAAACACATCATTACAGATGTTAACGAAAAATGTGTCACAACACTTCCCGGTCTTCCCCTGTAGCCTATTAGCTTATTCGCATCCTTAATAGAAAACTCGATGGTTGTCATGTAAGAACAACGGCAGGTTTACGAGACAAGCTGAAACTGTAAATAAGCTATATTCAAACAAACAATGTCTCAGAATAATAGACTGCAATAAATAGGCTACAACAGCATAGCATTAAGCATGTTTTTCGTTTAACTTCTGAGCAGACAAACAAAATTAATTGGAGTAAAATAAGCTAATACAGTAAGTACCTTAAACATTATTTTTGTAACCCGAAAATTATTGTCTTACCCTTAATTGAGTATTCAGAGATGGCATGTTCCATACGTCGGCATATCCACACATTTAAAACCGCGGGACAATGACGAAAATCCTACTCTAGAATATACTAATTAAATTGTGTTTATATAAGCTATAAATCAAAAGGCCCAGCGAGGTGTTAATGTTCCTCTAAGGACAGACTTAAAGAAACTTTAGGATGGTGTAGAATATCTCTGTCACAGTCAGTCCACTCTTCATATGTTGTCTGAAGCAAATGAAGGGAGGGAGGCTCAAGGGAGGCTGTGCTGAAAGACTGGAGAAAGAAGGGTGTCTTTAATAAAGACCAACTATTATGAATGGCTTTGAAGGGAGACAATTGATCTTCATTGGCAGAGGACTGGATGTGATTTGATGTTTAGTCTCTAACTCTGGCTGATATTCTTTTTGGTGTTCGTTAACTTCTCTCGTTTGATTAGATACCTTCAGCCCACTTTTAACGAACATTTTTACGAGTGAAAAATCTGTGCTTTGGGGCAGTATTTATCTGTGCCAAAAGCAATACAGTCAGTATACCATAGGAAAAACACTTGTAAATGTCAGAGAACATTATTTATGTCCACCATCCATCAAAGTTATTGTTTGGGAGCATGCAAGGAATATTTCAAGTAGAACTTATTAGATAATTGTAAGAATTACAACAACAAACATGAAAAGGTATAAAAGGATTTCAGTTGTACAGGTATACTCGCAGGATAAATGAACATGTTATTAAACCCATTATTTGAGGCTGAACTGAATCATGCGTGAAAAATGTTGGATGAAATTTTGATACGTGTCTCAATCCAAACCACAGCTGAGGCAGTGAAAACCATTTAATCACTTAAAAAATATGGTATCGTTCCCTAACGACCATACAGGAATACATAACCATTAATGGAGAGAAAACGTTTCAGTGGGAAGACATTTTCACCTCCTTAGTCATGCAAAAGTTAAAATGATGCATGGTGTGGATATCTTGCATGCATTTCTGATCAGGCTTAAGTATGCTGTCATTTAGAACCATGTGAATGGATACTTAAAGGGACAGTACACAAAAAAAATGTAATCAATTTAATCATCATTAATGCACCCTCATGTAATTCCAAACCTGTATGACTTGCTTTCTTCTATATGGAAAACAGAAGATGATTTGAAAAATGTCTGTTTTTTGTCTATACAATGAAAGTCAATGGGGTCCATTGTTGTTTTGGGCCCCACTGACTTTCACTATGGAAAAACAATGCTTCAAAAATGTCTTCTTTTGTATTCCACAGAAGAAAGAAAGTTGTACATGTTTGGATCGACATGAGGGTGAAAAATGATGACTGAATATTCAATTTTGGGTAAACTAACCCTTTAAACTTTTGTTAAACCAAGAAGGGAAACAAAAAATGGGGAAAGTGATACTTGAGCTGCATACTGTTTTGATTATGGTGACTGGTTTTCCTTTGTTTTGATATCATTTTGGTGTAAACCGCAAAAAAATGAGAGCTTTTAACCAGTCAGGTCAGAATGTGTAAATCCATATGCACCAAAATCGAATTAGATTCTAACAGGGAACAGTGTCTAAAAGTTAAATACATATGACCAAGATTAATTATCATACATGTTTAACCTATTATTTCAGTTATAAAGTGATCCTGAACTCTAATGGTTTCTAGATCATTGAGGCACACGAGTGGGTCAGTGACACATGTTCTTTCCTGTAAAATGAAGATGATTCATAAGATGAAGGCGGTCCAATGTAAAGGAACAACCGGCGTAAATTATCGTCCAGTGAGAAAGAAAGAGTAATAGAGTGAGAGAAAGAGACAGACAGAGAGCAAAAGTTATAACCCCGTCTCCTCATGAGCTACTGACACCAAATTCAGCGTTGCACCGCGTGCCAACACACATCTAGACAAGGCCAACAAACACATATCTGCACATCTACTGCACTCCCGCCAACACACACACCGCTGACACACTTCAACTTAACACCACCTCTGAACACCCGATACGGTCAACACTCAAACACATCTAATCAATGGAGTAAGGAGAGTATGTGTGTAGTTGACCGCAAGAGCACAGCAGCCAACTGGATCATCATCGCAGTCTATAGAGCCTGCTTAACGAATTAAACTGTTCAGTGTTTTTCAATACACTTCTCATTTTGTGACCACAGTAAGTAAAATGAGTTAAACTGAAGGCATTTGAGTTGCTGAAATATTTGCAAATACTCATTGAAGTGAATTATTGTTAGACTGCTAGACTTTCCATGATTTCCAAACTGTCAGATCACTTTTTTTTTTCTCAGAAAAGCTCAGTCCAAAATGGATAACATTATTGGTAAGATCAATCAAAAATCCATTGTACCTTTAATACTGCATTGTCAAGTTGTATAAATTTTATGTATTAATGCAACCACAAAGTTATTAAGTTATTCATTATTCGTTTAATGGGCTGAAAATTATGTGGTTTACCCCTCAAAGGTTTTTATTTTATTTTATTTTAGTTTAGTTTTATTAGATATTGTTGGCTCTTATGACAAACTGCCTGTAATGTTTCTCATTTGTAAGTTGGTTTAAATTTTGTTTTATTTTATTTTGTTTTGTTTTGTTTTGTTGTTTGTTTTGTTTTATTTTTTTGTTTTATTAGATATTGTTGGCTCTTATGACAAACTGCCTGTAATGTTTCTCATTTGTAAGTTGGTTTGAATTTTGTTTTATTTTGTTTTGTTTTATTTTGTTTTTTGTTTTATTAGATATTGTTGGCTCTTATGACAAACTGCCTGTAATGTTTCTCATTTGTAAGTTGGTTTGAATTTTGTTTTATTTTATTTTGTTTTGTTTTGTTTTGTTGTTTGTTTTGTTTTATTTTTTTGTTTTATTAGATATTGTTGGCTCTTATGACAAACTGCCTGTAATGTTTCTCATTTGTAAGTTGGTTTGAATTTTGTTTTGTTTTGTTTTGTTTTATTTTACGTATGTGGACGGCAGAAGGGGTATGTGTGTGTGTGTGTGTGTGTAATTTTTTACAATCTTTACACAGCTCTTTTACATAAACATGTATGACAGTTCATAGTGACCATGTCTGAAAAAAATTATAAATACCATAAAAGTATGTGCTATATTCCAAGTCTTCTGAAACCAGTTTGAATATAAAAAATTAAAATTTGAGAGCTGCAGCTGAGGTGAAGATTATCATGAATATCATGTGTTTATGGCATTTTCAAGATTTCTTTGTTTAGCCTAAAGGTATAGTTCACCCAAAATTAATATTATGTCATCATTTAGTCACCCTCATGCCATTCAAAACCTGTATAATATTCTTTCTTCTGATATTTAGAAGATATATTGAAAAATGTAAAAATGTCTCTAGGAAAACAAGGAAAGTCATTGGGACCCAGTGTTGTTTTGGACCTCTCTGACTTTCATTTTATGAACAAAAACAGTTAAACGTTTCTTCAAAATATCTTTTAGCATCCGAGGTCATTATTTTGTCTGAAAAAGAACTTAATGTTGCTTTACATTTTTATAAATAGCAGAATTCAGGTTTGGAACAACACAAGTGTGAGTAAATAATGACAGAATTTTAATTTCATGTTCTTTATGCCTGTAGAGGCATTAGACTGGTAATCCTTTCTCGAGCCACTGCTGTGTTTGTCTAAAATGGGTTAGAACTCTTGTGTGAAGTCTGCAGGATTTAGAGTGGTGATCTGGGCTTAGCGTGTCCCAGGCATGTGCTGTATATTTGAGAACACAAGATGGACAGAGACAGGCACCAGGGCCAAGACGAGAAGAAGGGCAACATACCTCTCCCTGCGGGGTGTGTGGAATTTCAACAAATACCTGGCACAGGCCTGCCAAAATAGGCAAAGGAGAGAGAGATTAATAGAAAGAGAGACAGTCGGGACAGAGACAAAATGCAAGAGAGAGACAGAACGTTTGTCTGATGTCTCACTAAAGGATGGAGTGTGATTAACAAATACTAAATGGAACAAACAGACCCTGATGTGACAAAGATGAAAATACAACAAAGGCTTTGTCTTTGTCTAGCAAAATATGAAAAGCAAGATGGAGAGAATGATAGCATTTTTAACACTTGCAAGCTGCAAATTGTTTTTACTTAAGACCTAAGCTCATACATCTCTGTAAAAGTCAGATACAATAACAGATACCAAAACTAATGTGACTGCTGCTCTTAAAAATATATTTTGTTATATACAGATGGTACTCAACAGAATGTGCCGCGGGTACCGCCACGATTGTGCGTCATGCGTTTTTTGCTAAGTGGTGCTATAACCACAGATTTTCACATGTTATGGAGTGGACGTATCACAGCTTGTTTTTGCGAGTAGCAGTCAACTGCGCCATGTGGAGATTAAAAAAATACTATGATTTTTAAACATAACATTCACATAATGACAGTAGTAAATGTAAGCATTTGTGTAAGCATTTGCTGTTTAGAATTAATTCAAACAGTACAGTAAATGTCAAAATTGTCTTTACCTTTTCACGGACTGCGCTTTAATGCAGTACTAGTACCCCGTTTTTCATTTTAAAAATATTTTTAATAGGCATTATATTATGTTATTTTCTTCCTATAATAAAAAAAAAAACAGAAAAAAAACAACAGAAATGTGAATTATATAGGCTACACATTTGCATGGGAGTATTAACAGTGGTGAGACAATAGCCTAGTGGGCAGCGCTACAACACATGAGGGGCTTTCGCACCGAATAGTTCTAGGAACTCAGTTATAGGAACTGGCCACTAGGATAGATCCCAGAGAACTAATTTCTCCTCCAGGCCATGTTTCTGGTTGCATTCGCACCGGGAATAGGAACTGTGAAGCAGCCAACAGCACCGTCTTTAAGCGCGGCATTTACAAATGCTAAAAACCGGTGAATGGAAGATGCCGTGATCGGAGCTGTTTGTTGTGTGTTGTTGGTTTCGTGATAATGGAGATGGAATGTTAACTCATAATCTACGCGACTGAAAGAGCAAAAAGTGGGGCTATAAGATGATGTCTCCTATGACAACTTTCTGTATTACATATCATGGAGGTGGAGAAAAGAACACAACCCCGCAAACAACAGGTAAATGCCGTTATCGCTGTTTTCCATGTTTGTGAAGTAAATATGTTTACACGGCTTTTTAAAAATGCCGGGTGCCGGTGTTTTACATGCGTTTGACCAATCAACGTACATTTACGTCACTGATAGTTCCTATAGTGCTGGTTTAGGCCCTACTCTGAAGTAGGAGCTAATTTAGTAGCCCCAAAAGGAGTTCCTAAAATCGTTCCTAGTTCCTGTGGTGCAAACATGGCAAAATCCAGGTACTTCAGCTAATAGTTCTAGGAACTATGTTAAGGTGCGAAAAGCGAAAGCCCCTATGGTGCAACTGAGATCCGAGTCCTGACTTGAGGTTTAGCCTTCTCAAGCCTAATCCTATACACAATTACATATTTTGGTTTAATTTCAATCAAAATATTTGAGAATGATCAGTTTCAAGAACTACTATTATTACTTATTCCATATCAATATATTTTATCTTTAACAACAACTTAAGAAATTGAGTAAATTGGACACAATTAACAGTTGCGCACAAAGAGAGGGATTTAATCTGATTTTCTTAGCATGCTTTGATACGAACTGCATAAGAAGAGTTAATGTTGAAATTATGAGTTAATTTCATGTGTTTTTGCACAAAATTATTAAAATGGATATAGGATGAGATCTGTTAGTGTTTAACATTTTGTTATGTTGGAATTTAAAAGAGTTTCTGTTATGTTGCCATTTTGCACATTACATTACATTAGTACTATGTAAACTGCATGTTGCTTATATTAAACAATTATTTTGTGCGCAAGTACAGTGATAGTCTTTTAGTTAATTTTGTTAGCACATGTACGGTATAACTAGCATTAAATCCATTAAGACTGCTTGTCTTAGTGGATTTAAATGAAATAACTTCACATTATTCATATATATATATATTTAAATTAGCTTATGGTCAAATAAGTTCCCATAACTTGTTTGTCATGGCACCAAATGTAATTATTGAGATCTACTTAAATTTTTGCTGTTACCAGTATATTTCATAGCTTCACCTACTGGCTTGTGTATCTTACACTAATCTTATTCTAAACTTGGCATTGTGCATTTTGTTCTTGGCATTGTGTACTCATATGGCAATTTGCTTGTGATGTTCCTCATTTGTAAGATGCTTTGATTAACAGCATTCGCTCAATGAATAAATGCAATGTAATGTAATTAGCATAAAAATGCTTGTGGAAATTCATGCTGGTCTTTTCTGGAGGATTACTGAACCAGAACCTCTGATCAAGCAACTACTATCATTTTAATAAACATGCTTTAAGATTTTCAGCTAATCACTGCCCCTTTCAGCCTCTCATCTTCATTTCATGCTGCTCGCTGACATGAGGCCTGTAGATTAACACATTATATTTCGTGGTGTGTGGGGTCTTGATGCCTAAAGCTTAAGGGTAAGGTCCTGCCCTTCCCAGGGTGTCTCCCTTCACATCAAAGGGATCATAATTGCCAGACACAACTGCCCAGCCCCACCGGGACCCCCAGCTCAACCTGTGTGTGTGTGTGTGTGTATTTCAGTGCTGTCCCACTGCACATGGGTTTCTAACAAAAACAATCTGATTAAGGTACCTTGACATAAATAATCACAGACCCTTTAAATGGCTTTAAACCGCCCTTGTGCTTTGCTTACATTATGTTAATTAATTCTCCAAAGTCTTCGTCAGCCAATTGACAGATTGCCCTTATGTTTGACTTCTTCTTACAGCAGATTTAATTAAATGGGTGGACATTTTTGTGCGTAACAAATGGTTTGTTTCCCTGCAGACTGATTAGTAGAGTTCAAGATGAAATATTGATCCTCCATCTCTGGTGCTGATGTTTATATTCACGTCACTTTCAGTAGTCCTCTGTAATAAAGATAAAGGACTGACATCCCTCCAACACAGTTTGTTTAATGATCGACTTGCACGTAAATTAGATGCACTGAAAATCTTTAGACTTTCTTTTGCTGTATCTATGCATATGTTCATACATATAGAGAAACAAATGTTGCAGATAGCCTCTTTGTTTTTATCAATACATTATTTGGACCAATAAGCTGATTAGAGACCAAATTTGGTAATGTTTCACATGTACATATATATTCAAATGTCAGCAAGGCTGTGATTCATAAGCAACACAAAAAGTGCTGTGCCTGAATGTGCTTTGAAGGAATAGATTAAGTGAATGATTCAATGACTCACTCATAAAGAGAGTTACTTATTTTGTTCCTAAATGATTCAGCACTTTTGAATGAATCAGTTAAATGAATAATTCAATGGCTGCATCTGAATATGCATACTTCCCTCCTATATACAGTATAGGGTAAAAAGAGTATGTGAAAAGAGTAGTTTGTCCAAATTTACAGTATTCATAAAACAGTAGACATAAGGCCAGATTTACTAACAGCTTGCACCAGCGCAAACCCTCTTTTGGCGTTAAAAAACTACTGTCGGGATCTACTAAAGACACGCAGTGCAAAATTAGCGCTGAAAAGGCGTGGACTGAGTTGTTTTTGCAGCTGACCTTATTGCATTTGTAGGAGTTTCCCTTTCAGATGCAAAATTTATGGGAGGGAGAGTATTTAAATGAATCACGCAACGCGATTTACTAATGTTTGCGCTAGTCAATTTACTGGTATTTGCAACATTAACGCCCCCAAAAAAGCATGTCTTACCCCATTTTGCGACATGGCTGCAATTGTTCATGCTAGGAAAAGACACTGGAGAGAAGCGCGTGGTAGAAGGGAGAAAATATTTTCCACTCGTATTAATGTCTTTGGAATGCCAGAGGAAGATGTTATCCGTATATTACATGTAACAAGTTGCGTCTGTGTCGACCCGCACCTGATGAGCATCAGCTCTGCTTATTTGCGACCCAACGCTAATTTGCACTGCTCTTAGTAGATTGTGTTGGTCATTATGTAAATGATTTGACTGCGTCTGTGTTCTTTAATTTGCGCGTCAGCAGTAGATCACACGCAAAACTTGTCACTCCCATCGGCGCATTTGTGGAATTGCGCTCTCACGCTAATTTGACAACATGACGAACGTAGTTCGTCCAGATTGCATTCATATATAGTACATTCAACATACTTTTTTAACAGTCACAAAGTAATTATTAATTCAAAAGATGTACCTCACAGAATATGCAATTTCAGACACGTTTCATTCCTGAATAAATCAGTGCTTTTGAACAAATTAGTTGATTGAATGATTCAATGACTCACTCATCTTGTTTGGTTCCTCAATGAATTAGTGTTTTGAACAAATCGACTGACTGAATAATTCACTTATAAAGATACAGCCTGTTTAAATCATGGATTATTTAATTTCACTATAATAAAGTGTGCATTTGTTTTATGAGATCACTGACGTGACTAATTTGACCTATACTGTTTTTTTTAACACTACTTTCATCCACCAAGTGTGACCTCTATTACTGAAAAAATGGCTGTAGAAACAGTTGTCACTCAGAAATTGCTAGTAAATTTCACAAACAATTACAAAGTAATACATTGCTTTTAGTTTTGAAGTAGAAAATCTGCAATTATTGTAAAACATACTCCAATTATCTTTGTTTTATTTACAACTTTAAAAAAAATAATTTTTTTTACAGAGTCAGGTGAGAGAATCCCTGGTTTTAGTGGGCCGACGCGACGATGACTGAAATTTTCTGTCTAAAATCTTTGTCCAAAGTCCATCCCTGACCTTGGCCATATAGGAACATTGTATTTAGAGAAATGATCTTCACACATTTCCTAAATATGCTCACTGGCAGAATTTCAATATTAGCTTTTATTTTATTACTCAAAACAGAGCATGCAAAAAGTATTATTATTATTACTAGTAATACTATTATTATATAGTATAATATATTATAATTATTATAACTATTATATTTTAATACTATTACTTGTAATACATACTAGTACTAATATTACATTTGATGGTGATATAAAGAAATTGTTTAAATGCTACTCTAATTTATCTTGTTTCCCCCAAAATTATGTCATTTTGGAGCTTCTTCAACTGCAAGAACAAAAAACAAACTGAGTGAATCTGACTTTCAGTTCAGCGTTTTATAGATCTGGCAACCCAAGGTGCAGAGATCGGATCAGACTCCAGTGGAGATTGGCTTTTGTTCAGTTGAATGTTTATCTTATTCCACGACCACACTGAACATGTGCTGAAAGGTAGCACAGGATTACGTCTGCATTTATGAAAGTTAGATTATATAATCCCAGTTTCCATGAAAATGAACCAGTCCTGCTTTCCAAGAACTGACATGTGGATGTATGTTGACACACATAACTTAATTGGGATTTTTTGAAATGTTTAATACCAGTATTATTAATTATGCTATTTTTTTTTTTAATTATAATGAATCTGACTCTCTAATACTAAAGACATAATAGCCAAAAGCAGTTTGTGTGTGCCCTTGTCTTACATCATTGTACTAGAGCACAAACAAAAAAGGCACAGATTTCACACACAATGTGAGTAGAAAGACAGTTAGCTCCATGTCTGTTCAGGAGTAATTTAGCACTGTAATTTATTGTTTTTATAACTTATATAATTCTATTTTTGTATGTAAATATATTATTATTTAATTAATGTAATATTCATCTTTTTTATTAAAAGCAGAAAGCATCTAATCAGGCAAAACAAACTACAGTGATGTTTAAATAAGCTTCAGACAGAGTGTGTGGTACAGGAAGGAATCTGCATTTCTCAAAAACAAGTCCAAATGTCCTAAAGTTTATTAGGCTGTACAAATAACAATAGTACATGGTTGTTTTATAAATGGGACTTTAAAACTGCAAATTAACATCACTATTAAGGCCACTTTCATCGTATAAAACTTAAAACAGATCCATTTTATTGTAAAACCACACATTCTTTTACATTTAGAGGCACATTCATTCTGCTGTTTAAGCCACAGTATAACCATGTCCAGGTGAGTTTCTTTTTTTTCACACTTATATAACAAACCACTTTTTCACAGTGAACCGTGTTAGCTGTCAAAATTTTTACTGGTTCAGCAAGTGGTCAGTCAAAAAAAAAAACTTTATTCCCACTGTCTATTCAGTCAAAATAGAAAGATCTTGTTCGTTCTGATAAAATAGAAACATTCTGCCCTCTAGTGGTTGATAGTGTAACATGACATTAAGTGACGTTGACCTTTTATTTAAGTTGATTATGTAAATATATTTTGATCAACTAATCAAAACCCTCCACATACTATGTCATTTATGGCTGTAAAACATAAAACAATCAGTAACTATGAATAAAACATGTTGACAATAATATAATCAAATATTTGATCAGTCATAAATAAATTTTAATGTATTTTGGATAGCCAATCACTTCTCTTCTATTCTGTCAGCCTGTCTGTCAGTGTCAGCCTCTCTTTCCGTTTCTGTTTCCGTGCCTGGAGAGCATTTTCCATTGATCAATCTCAATCTTTTTTTTTTTTTTTGGCCTCATGTAAGATAAAGGGCAAGAGGCATCTCATTCATTCTAAATGTATTTATCATTTTTACTTTGGTGCTGTATCATACCCACTTTAGTATGGACCTTGCCAGTTTTTAAGCACTAAAACTTACTGTGATGTTGCTATGAACCAATCATTTGTTAATAATATGACGTAACAATTAAACATGAGCTACTTCACCAAATATTCAGATTTCTGTTACAGTAAATTTGAGTGTCAATAGCATGAAACAACGACTAAGTAAAGAGGGACAGTCAGACTGAGAGGACGTAGAGGGGGAGAGGAAAGGATGCAGCTTACTGAAGTTTTCCTCCCTGCCGGTGAGCGCGCGGAGCAGAGCACGCGAGAGCGCCCACGCAACACTTTCACGCGCCGCAAAGCGTTTTAATGTGACGCATCCTCAAACAGCAGTGCAGCCGCTTTATTTGACTTGTGCTTTAATATGAAATGAACAGTGTTATAGAAATAGAAACGAAATGGAACAGACATCACGCTCATATGGACTATTATGTGATGATATTTGTGCATGAGCTGGTGAGTGTCGTTTTTTTCTCTTCAAACTTCAAATTTGACTTCCAGTGGCTTAGTTTCAGTGCTTTTCTTATAATATTTAAGAAGACATACATTTGCCATATGAGCAAATAATAGTATAGTTGTGCATGATGTAGGCTAGTTCATTACGACGTAAAATTAAACCTGTTTGTATAGCTAATTGGTGAATAAGTCATAAACACGAAATGTAACCACAAAACATTTCACAGCGAATTTACTCAAAATGTAGGCTAATTGCTTTATTAGTACGCTTTTGTGGTCTTTGTTAGAACACAAACATATATGAGTAATTCAAATCGTTAAAACTCGTCTGTTGCCAAGTTGACCTGTGACCAGGTCAAGGTGAAGGGCATTTCCATCAGGCCTCATAAAGCAGCCGATTTCAGCAAAACAAGCCTTGATTACTTTATAATAACTTTAACTGATCATTAAGTCATTAAAAATACTGTAGAAAATATTTGTGATATTTAGCTGCACACTAAAACAAACTTTTTTTTTTTTTTTTTTTAACAATACAATATTAATACACCATTAAAAAATATATATATGTAGCTTATTTGAGGCCTACTCAAGTATGAATAGGCAATGACAATCTTTAAATTAAACTTTCATGGCATTTCTCACTATTTCTTTGTAATCTATTATGCATTAGACCTATATTGTAATGTTTGTTAATTTCGTTATTAAAAGTTATAAAAAGTGTCCCCCAAAGCTTATAGATGTAATACTAGCTAATTTTTAATATATTTTCTACATTTCTGTAGCCGACATACTTAAATATATTCTGTATATAATTACTTGAAGAATGTAGATTAAAGTACAGATTTGTATGCATGTACTACAGTAGTCTTTGTTAGATATCAAAATTAATCTGGTAGTCTCATAGTCTGACAGGACATTTCAGTGTATTTCAGTTTGGTTTGCTTTATTAGTCCCATGGGGCAATTAGTTAATTCTATATATGGGTCATTGATGAATAAGGTTTTTAAAAGTGTAAAAAACATAATGGAGATATAATTAATTTTGAAGTTTTTTTTAAGTGTTAACAATGAGATTATGTGTTTTTTATAATCAATTAACACTGCTTTTGTCATTTTTTACAAGATGGACAAAATTTGACACCAAAAAAGTCATTCAGTTTAACCAAAATTTCGGTTTTACCGAATGACACTCTTGGTTATACCGAATGACGATATTTTCAAACAATGCTAACAGGCTGATATCTAGCTAGCTAGCAAAAGGACAATCAAACATTTTATATTTAGTACAAGCTTTTAAAATATTACAAAATTTTCCATGTTTTATAGCGGCTGTACTGAATGACCTGACGTGTATGAGCAAGTGAAAACATGAATTTTTCAAATAGTTAAAAGAGAGTTAGTTACTTTGCTTCACAACCATGTGGTCCTCTGCAGGTGTCTGAATGATGTCACATCCTGTCACATGATACTGACCGCATGACTCGATCCAAAATGGTCCCTTTATATTGGTTACTCCGAATGACATCAATGAAATTCATTTTTCCGGACATTCTTTCTCATAACAAAGCAACGACTTCTACACGTAATTTTAATACCATTTTTGCACTATGTTGATATATGATGTTATAAAATCATGCCAGAATAAAAACATTTATTACATTTTAAGATATTTTAATCACAAATGAAATGGCTGTATTGGCCTTTGGAGGGTTAAACCGAATGACCTTTGACACTTTCTTTAAAATACCTTTATATGTAGCAAAATATAATTAAAACCTAGTTGTACTACCTTACATACTTTGAATGTCATATCTTTGTTTTTTATCATTATTAAGGCTTTTGGACAGAAAAATGACCCGTCATGTCATTGACCCAAATAACAAACAACCCAAAACAGGTCCTTTTATAAACATGGCTACATTTACTTTTAGTAAACCACACTGAGAGGCAATTGCACCCTAAATTCGTCTTTTTTTCCTTTTTTTTTTTTTTTTTTTAATAAAGATCAATAGTATAGCTGTCCTCCTTTAGTCCCACTGCAAAGAGGATTTTCATTTCATTTCTTTGTCCCTCATCTGACACTGTTTACAGTATTATTAGTTTGTAGTTGAGTGAGATTAACCTCAAGGTCATTAGTTCTAATAATCAGTGCTTTCTTTTTTCGACTCAGTGAAAAGGTTTATTTGGTGTAGCAACATCACAATAACTTTCATTAGGAGAATCTGTGTTTGAGTATATAATGTAAAAATGAACACTTAAAGCTAAATGCTCTCAGACTAAAGGATTACCTTTTCATCTCCCATCCTCCTCCTCCACGTGATAGGCTGGAGAGAGAATCTGAAAGCGATAGCGTGAGAGACTGATATGCTTTCTCCCATTTAATCATTTTCTCCCATTTAACTTTTGATGCCTCACATGAGAGACTACAAACTATTTTTTGTTATTTTTTGTGTGCAGAGGAGGGGCAGGAGAAACGCTGATAAAAAAATGAGAAATAACAATGAGATGAAAAGATTTATGCATTATTTCTGTCCAAAGATTAATCTTTAAGAATGCGAGAGGCAGAGCTGTAGGAGGTACAGAGAAAATTGAGTCAGAGATG
This sequence comes from Ctenopharyngodon idella, assembly GCF_019924925.1. Classification (NCBI taxonomy): domain Eukaryota; kingdom Metazoa; phylum Chordata; class Actinopteri; order Cypriniformes; family Xenocyprididae; genus Ctenopharyngodon; species Ctenopharyngodon idella. The sequence continues at coordinate 11,765,970 of NC_067235.1, read as the reverse complement.
GTTGAGATGATGAACATTAAAAAGAGATATTTCCATTAAAACATGCTCGAGGACACTCAGAAAGCATATGAGTGCATACGGTAAACGTGATTTCACCAAGTACAACATGTTCCTGGATCGACATCTTTGTTGATACTGGAACAAGATTCCAATTAACCAATCAGATTTGAGGGACAAGATTAGAGTTTACAAAATATGTTGATCCAAGAACATGTCTTACTTGGAAAAATCACGGTGACCGAGTGGATACAGTGCATGATGTTATTCATTTCAAATAAACAGCAACCAAATCTATGATTATAGGATTATAGGCTATAGACAACTTTTTTTTTTTGACAGTAGGTGGCGACAAGTGACTGCCTTTATGACAGAGTCATTGAATCATTATTAATTTAGCTGTTTTGTGATTCATTCAGGAATGAAGCACCACTGCTTGGAGATGCAGAACTGTTGATTGATCCTGCTGTTTCGTTTGGAACTATTTTTATAAATAGACAAAGTAACTCGCAATACTGTGTCTAATACATACAGTATCTCACAGAAGTGAGTACACCCCTCACATTTTTGTAAATATTTTATTATATCTTTTCATGTGACAACACTGAAGAAATGACAGTTTGCTACAATGTAAAGTAGTGAGTATACAGCTTGTATAACAGTGTAAGTTTGCTTCCCCTCAAAATAACTCAGCACACATCCATTAATGTCTAAACCGCTGGCCACAAAAGTGAGTACAACCCTAAGTGAAAGTGTCCAAATTGGGCCCAGTTAGCCATTTTCTCTCCCCGGTGTCATGTGACTTGTTAGTGTTATAAGGTCTCAGGTGTGAATGGGGAGCAGGTGTGTTAAATTTGGTGTTATTGCTCTCACTCTCTCATACTGGTCACTGGAAGTTCAACATGGCACCTCATGGCAAAGAACTCTCTGAGGACCTGAAAAAAAGAATTGTTGCTCTACATAAAGATGGCGTAGGCTATAAGAAGATTGCCAAGACCCTGAAACTGAGCTGCAGCACGGTGGCCAAGACCATACAGCGGTTTAATAGGATAGGTTCCACTCAAAACAGGCCTCGCCATGGTCAACCAAAGAAGTTGAGTGCACGTGCTCAGCGTCATATCTAGAGGTTGTGTTTGGGAAATAGATGTATGAGTGCTGCCAGCATTGCTGCAGAGGTTGAAGGGGTGGGGGGTCAGCCTGTCAGTGCTCAGACCATACGCCGCACACTGCATCAAATTGGTCTGCATGGCTGTCGTCCCAGAAGGAAGCCTCTTCTAAAGATGATGCACAAGAAAGCCTGCAAACAGTTTGCTGAAGACAAGCAGACTAAGGACATGGATTACTGGAACCATGTCCTGTGGTCTGATAAGACCAAGATAAATTTATTTGGTTCAGATGGTGTCAAGCGTGTGTGGCGGCAATCAGGTGAGGAGTACAAAGACAAGTGTGTCTTGCCTACAGTCAAGGATGGTGGTGGGAGTGTCATGGTCTGGGGCTGCATGAGTGCTGCTGGCACTGGGGAAATACAGTTCATTGAGGGAACCATAAATGCCAACACTGTGACATACTGAAGCAGAGCATGATCCCCTCCCTTCGGAGACTGGGCCGCAGGGCAGTATTCCAACATGATAACGACCCCAAACACACCTCCAAGATGACCACTGCCTTGTTAAAGAAGCTGAGGGTACCTAAACCCTACTGAGCATCTGTGGGGCATCCTCAAAGGGAAGGTGGAGGAGCGCAAGATCTCTAACATCCACCAGCTCCGTGATGTCGTCATGGAGGAGCGGAAGAGGACTCCAGTGGCAACCTGTGAAGCTCTGGTAAACTCCATGCCCAAGAGGGTTAAGGCAGTGCTGGAAAATAATGGTGGCCACACAAAATATTGACACTTTGGGCCCAATTTGGACATTTTCACTTAGGGGTGTACTCACTTTTGTGGCCAGCGGTTTAGACATTAATGGCTGTGTGTTGAGTTATTTTGAGGGGACAGCAAATTTACACTGTTATACAAGCTGTACACTCACTACTTTACATTGTAGCAAAGTGTAATTTCTTCAGTGTTGTCACATGAAAAGATATAATAAAATATTTACAAAAATGTGAGGGGTGTACTCACTTCTGTGAGATACTGTAAATTACTCAATATTAAAGGGTTAGTTCACTCAAAAATGAAAATTCTGTCATTAATTACTCACCCTCATGTCGTTCCACACCCGTAAGACCTTCGTTCATCTTCGGAACACAAATTGAGATATTTTTGATAAAATCCGATGGCTCAGTGAGGCCTCCAGCAAGACAGCAAGACAATTAACACTTTCAGATGCCCAGAAAGCTACTAAAGACATATTTAAAACAGTTCATTTGACTACAGTGGTTCAACCTTAATGTTGTGAAGCGACGAGAATACTTTTTGTGCGCCAAAAAAACTAAATAACGACTTTATTCAACAATATCTAGTGATGGGCGATTTCAAAACACTGCTTCATGAAGCTTCGAAGCTTTATGAATCTTTTGTTTCGAATCAGTGGTTCAGAGCGTGAATCAAATTGCCAAAGTCACGCCCCCCCAGTGGTGAACCATTGAAATTTGGAAACATTTATGACAAAACGAAGCCTCATTTACTGAAATCACGTGACTTTGGCAGTTTAGTTGAAATCACTTTCAAAACATTTCCAGCTGATGAACGATAAAAACATTGACAGCCAATCAGAAACCACCAAACTTTAAAGAGCTTGAGTATTTAAAGTGGCAGATGACATAACTGCAGCGCACGCTTATGATAAACAAAAGACATGCCAATGCATGTGGAGACAGTTATTGTATTAGCTTTTATTATAGTTATCATCCTTGGTGTGAACAGGACTTTAGCAAAGATAGGCACTCTTATTAAATAGCTGTTTTGGTGCAGGATGGGACTTTAAACATTGTTGGCAGCCACCTGTCCTAAATGATATGGACTTTATGATATGGATCTTAACAGACATGTGCAAATAAGGCTGTGAGACCGCAGGGTGTCCCACGTGTCATTGAATGATTCAGAATGTCACTCGTGCCATTTGCGTGGCATTTGGCACAGGGCCTTTGTACTTGGAAAAACAACATAACCATAAGCTGACAATGTAATTCCCTCACCAACTAAACATGCACAAGCTTGCTCTTATCATAATGAATGTGTGATAAACATACTCATAGACACTGTTAGTTCTATGATAAGACTGTTACAAGTAGCTCTGACATCATACCAGTAGTTCAGAAGCAGTTCCTCACTGAATTTATAACCCTTAAAGGGTTGAAGAGGCTGTAGTGTCCTATAGAAATTGGTTAGGGTTGCAAACAAGTACACAGACAATGTAAGTTGTGTCATTGCTGGCTCATCAATGCTACTGCAGCAACAGGCAGTTTCAAACAAATTCAGCACTCCCACGTATATCTAAGGTATCACAACACTTCATATGCTCCTGGGGTTGAAGTGTTGCTATCTCAGCAGCAACAGACCACAGTGTAGAAACCAGGGAGACAGAGAAGTGAATGAGGAGGACCGTGATATTATGTGCAGGAGAGAGTTTGGCAGGATGAGGCATATGGTATGTCTCAGTTTGAAGAAAGAAAGCATAAAAAATATGCAACCTGTCACTGACATGAGATTGCTGCAGTAGCAAACCACAACCATCCAATCAATTCCCAATGGACAAAATCAAATCCTGCATTACAAGTTGAGCTCATTCATCAGCATTTTAGACTTGAATTTAATGTTGATTACCACAAAAACATTATTTCGACTCATCCTTCTTTCCTTTAAAAAATGCAGAAATGGATGTGTAGTCATGTCAGAAAAGTTGTAAAATTTGATATATAACTTTACATAGAAAATGTTGGTAAGCTTTTTTCACACTAAAATTGTATTATGTACATTGTGTGGCAATACTATTGAAACAGTGAGTATTTTATTTACGAATCTGCCTCACCATAACCTCATTACCATCAAACATTTTTTTGTGTGGTAATCAACATCATGGCACAAATGCTGTCAACTGATCTTAACTTGTACTGACCCTAGAATATTTCTTTAAGATTTTAAAAATATCCTCATTTATCGAGTTAAGAGAAAAGTAGCCTCGCTCTACTTCGCATACATTATAGTTCTAATGATTAGGTTATTATACTGAAGCCTATTGTGGAGAGAATCAGTGAGTTGTGATGTTATCTGTAGTTAATTCTTTCTCATTACAGCGCTCAGATTAACATGAGTTAGTTTCTAGCCAGGCTTCAGTAGGCTGACTGGATCACTATAATCTCATCGCATGCCTTTGGCATACCTAGACTGAGAGATATAGAAGAAGACAGCAAATTAGAGAATGAAAGTGAGCAAGAGAGCCGCACAAAGAAATTGAGAGTGAGCCGGAGAGGGAAATGGAGAGAGACACAGCCCGGCCATGTGAATGCATGGACTTTTTGTGGCCCCATTTTGTGGCATAGAGGAATCGATGACACTATGGATTGGTCGTGCAGTATGTGGGCTGTTGTATTACCGCATGTGTTTTGCTGCAGGTGGCTTAACATGTATTTCCACCGTATACCAATACTATATGCAGCCAGTCACTGAGCTTGTTACATGAGCATTATAAATTTTAAACAATTAGATATTTGTGAGTAATGTTTTATTCACTAAATTTGCATTTCCTTAATGTTTCAATGTAGGTTTCAGGCTTTGGTTCTGTGTAAATTAAATTGTGCCACTTTAACATGGTCATGACACTCAGTGCGAGTCTTGTGTTCATTCGGCTGCTCACAAGAATAAACATCACTTGAGCACTATAAAAGCAGCTATAAATGGTTTATTATTTGCAAGCATGACAAGACCAATCACAGTTCACTATGCAAATAGATGTAAGAAAGATAGCCAGTTGTGATTCAGAATGCAAATGTTATGTTATTACATAATAATTGCTCTTGGTTAAATTTTGAATGCTGAACATCATCAGTCAATAAGAGATTTTAAAATTTTTCTCTCAAATGTATTGATTTATTTTTTTAAAGGATATTAATTTATTTTTAATATTAAAGGATAGCCCACCTAAGGCTGAAAATGTATACAAAACATAAGTTTGAATGGAGTCATTATGTGGTTAAAGCAGAGGTAAGCCAAATATTTGTTCCTCCAAAATATGTAGAGAATCGTTACTGGAATCATTCATGAACTGTAACTGTTAAAGGGACAGTTCACCCTAAAATGAAAATTAAGTCATCATTTACTCAGCCTGGTGTAGTTCTAATGCCGTATGCCCTTCTTTCTTTTATGGACCACAAAAGGAGAATTTTTAAAAAATGTCCCACTAGCGCTCATCTATAATGGCAATGAAAAGCGACCAACATCAAGCTTTTTAAAAAAGACACAAAAAAGTACCACAGAATGATCCCATTTTGGGGGTATATGATAGGGTTTGGTGAAAAACAAACCTTACGTGTTCGTGAAACTCTATTAGCGCCGCAGTTCACTCCTTCTTGCCCAGAATAAGCACACAAGTTGTGAGAAATCAAGATTAACAAAACCCTGACATGAAATACAACACCTAGAAATCCCAAAGAAGTTGAATATCTCCAGATCGGAACTCTGTTTGTCTGATGAGAGTCTGATGAACTGAAAGTTGACAGATGTGAACACGATAACTTCTTGTTACGACAAACAAAAAGGATATTCACATCAGAGAAGAAGGTACATGGGTTGTAGTGTTGTCACGGTACCAAAATGCCAGTAGTCAGTACCAATACCATTAATGCCATTAAATACCATAACAATTGTTAAATGTTATTTAAAAAAAAACATTTGTTTTTTATTTCCACACAAAGATGTGTCATATAGCCTGCCGCTCTGCGCTTTGAGAGGGTTGTGGGACACGAGCAGGAAAGAGACCATTTCTCTTTAATAATATCTTCATGTTATCTCCTGATGTTACAAGCTACTGACACTTGTTGTAAAAGGTCTGAAGAGCAAGTTTTATCTTTAGCAGGGCCAAGACATTCAGGTTAGGTTTGATTTTGTGCTGCCAGAGAAAGCAAAACTAAAAATCGTTGTGTGTGAAACGTGCTATACAAATAAACTTGACGCGCCTTATCAAGTCTAATAACAAGCACAAACTGTGTTAAATAGAAACAGACGTGCAAGCAAAAAGGTTACATCCTACGGTGTTTTTTCTACTTTACCACAGTAAAGAATGCAAATATAATAGGCCTAAAGCGAACGAAAGGAAGAAATGTTTATAATCCCCTGAGTGAGTGGAGATTTGGGAAAAGAAACAGAGATTCCATGTCAGTGGAATAACTAATGGAATATTGTGAAATTCTCTGATAATCGGGGGACCAGATCGTGATTCGCAAAACAGAATACAAAGCTTACAGAGCTTAAATATGGACTCACGTATCTCTCTCATTCGGCATGAATCCAAATGTTTCCATGGCTGCAATGTCACATTTAATTGCTAACCTATTATTTCTTCATAAACAAAGCTTTGTGCTTCACTTGTGTCATATTCACGTAAATACTGCCACAGCCCTATCAGTGGGTACCGAATATACCCGGCTACTCAGTACTCCCGGTACTACAGAAATGCTGGTATCGTCACATTTTCAAAATTTCAGTACCGACTTGGTACCGGTACTTTTGACAACACTAATGGGTTGTATTTCATATTGTGTTTTTCTTAATCTTGATTTCTCACAACTTGAATGCTTTTTCTTCATGCAGCCATGCACAGAAGACCAACGGCCAAGGTCAAGAATTTAGTTAAATAATACATTACATTTCAGTTTGTTTTTCACCAAACCATATTGTATACCCCCAGAACACTTGGAATAGATGGCATGTGTCTCATGGGATCATTCTGTGATACTTTTGTGTTTTTTTTTTTAAAAAAAAGCTTGATGCTGGTCGCTATCCACTGCAATTACATGGACGAGCGTGACTGGGACTTCTTTTTTTTTTTAAATTCTCCTTTTGTGGTCCATAAAAGAAAGGTCATATGGCATTAGAACAACAGGGTGAGTAAATTATGGCTTAATTTTCATTTTAGGGTGAACTTCTCTTTAAGAAGAATCAAATCAAAACCACAAACATTAAAATTCCTTAGGATTCCCATTCCTAGAATTTATGGTTTAGAACAAAACCCTTACCAGAATGTTTGTGGACTATTAATACAGGCCTGCCATGTGCTTCTTGATCACATAAAATGGTCAATACTAGAAGTCTACTACAATACTAAAAGGCAAACATAGTACTTGTCACTTTACTAATGAATGTTGCTCATCTGTAAAGTGTCTGTGGTATTTAACCAGCATACAGTATATAAACTCGCACAATGAAGACGACATCAAGGAGACAGGCTTTAATAACAAATACTCAGGAAACAGGCTTAACTCAGAGAATTACACATACACTGACACTATCATTACCAAGAACCGACAAACAGTAAGGGAGAACTGAAGGCTTATAAGCATGAACAAACAAAGGGGACTAATAAGTTGATTAACAAGACACAGGTGAATTAAATGACTAATTAAACAGACTGAGGAAAACTAGGTCACAGGACAGAACCAAAAACACAATGAAGGGGGGAACACGGAACATACGTTACAGCGCTGTGGTAACTTGCAATTGTTTCATTATTTTACTTGATTTAACACATAAAAATGAATTTTGTTGGTATAAATGAATGTATTTAGGTTGATTTAGCAATATTAAATAATATTTTTGACTGAAAACTAATTAATTTATATGTCATCAATTTTAGGTTACCATTTTTACAGTATGAGTCTGTGTTGTCAGTACTGGCTGAAGTAAAATTACTTTCACATACTGTACCAGTATAAAATGTGCATGACATCAGCCATGTGATGTAATAATAGCGTACATTTCTCAATAAGATTATCCCCATCAGATTTCTGAAAAGGTGGAACAGTATGTGAGAGAGGAAGAGATCGAAAGGTTTTTCACTGTACGGAATGTTATTGAATTGATTTTCACAAGGACCTTAATCTCCCTTCATAACACTTGAACATGGACATGTAATCAGGGAGAGGGATAGACAGACAAAGAGAGAGAGAATACAGGATGGATAGAGTGATGAATGCAGTCTGAATGCCATGGGGTCAGAGAGAATAAACTGCTTGTGCTGTTGAAAATAATGATATTATATGTAGAGTCCTGGAACATTTGTATGTTTATGAACAATAGTGAACATGCTTTCACTGTGCTCCTTTTCACACCCAACTTCTTTTATTAAAATATTATGGGGTCAGAAGTAACATGCACTGTTATGCAGTCAAACATTGATTGTTGTGTAACCTTTGAGCTGATTTTCATAGATTTCGATAGTTTCCTGTTAATTGCGGTCTGTGATCAGTGCACTCCGACATAAGCCTGGCACTGCTGCTCTGGCTCCCTGCCAGCAATTATTCTAGAGCGTCCGCATATCACACTGACCTTGGTCCCGTATCTTGGTCCTTCTGAATGCTGCACATGCTGGAGAAGATCAGGGGTGTTTGAGTAGCACTCAGTTTTCATTAGCAGCATGGGAGATTTCACCAGACACCTCCAACATATGAAAGACAGAGATAAGGAGAGAGAAAGTGAGAGAGTCAGAGTGTCAATACACATGAAGTTCACTGAAATGGTTGAAAACTCTTAAGAACTGTATTAAGAAAAAAAAAGACTTTTAGTCTATTTAGTGCTCTAATAAGATAAATGTAATTTGGTTGTTACGACTGACCATGCACAAACAGACCGAGTTTGTTACAGTGGCGCTCAGTCTGTGTTTACAGTTGGTGTTTAAAATTCTGGCGGTTGAGGTGTCTAAGGATTAGTCTTAGAATTTAAGAACCAGCTGTTGCCAGTCGTCCTCACAAAGAATTTATTAAACATGTTTAATATTTGCGACTGGTGCCGGCGACTATGCTGAGGAGATGCGTTCCCTGTCAAACATCATTCTTGTAATTTTGTCAAACACAGCTTCTTTTTGACATTTCGTTTGTATTATTTCATAAGTTAACATTGCAAGTTAATTGTTTTGAGCTATTCATTTTGTTCTGCATATGGTAAAAAGTGAAACTGCATTCTGTAAAAATTAAGAATAAGCAATGATTTTATTTTCTCATTTAAAAAAAATAACATTAAGTAGCTTCCTTTTATTTCGACCTGGAGTCTAATAAAAGTTAAACAGAAAAAATGAAATGGTAGCTTATGTAGGCTATATAACTGCACTTGTTTCTGAATATATGTTAATTTAAATAGTCTAATGAATAAAAAAAATCATAAACATGACATTTGTAAATAAAATAATTGTGTATATAGACTTTAATTATATCTAATATGAGGAAATACAGTTCCTTGAATATCTCTGCAGCTCTTCTGTCAGATGAAGTCACGCTTTTGGAGTTTCCAGTGTTGTCAGTCCCGTTAAATAGTTTTGGGAGCATTGTACATTTACTGTAGACTGATGAAATGAAAATTAAAATATACGAATAATATTCTGAATAACTTCTTTTTTGGAATAAATAAAGCAGTATTTTATTTCGTTCTAACTGATAACTGGTAACTCTGGAACCGAACAAAAAAAATAGCCCAGCGTTTTTGCTCAGAACGAATCAATTTGCTTTTAATTCCTGATTTGAGAATAGCAGTCTACATTATTGCTTGATTATAGGTTTAAAAAAATAGCACTAGATATGATGTAATTAATTAAATTAATCAGGAAATGCATAATGAAATGTGTCAGGGGATAACGCAAAAAGAAAACGTGGAAGAGAAACACAGGACTTTTTTTTAAATTATTATTGAAGTTAAAGGGTTAGTTCACACAAAAATGAAAATAATGTCATTTATTACTCACCCTCATGCCGTTCCACACCTGTAAGACCTTTGTTCATCTTCGGAACACAAATTAAGATATTTTTGTTGAAATCCGATGGCTCAGTGAGGCCTCCATAGCCAGCAATGACATTTCCTCTCCCAAGATCCATTAATGTCCTAAAAACATATTTAAATCAGTTCATGTGAGTACAGTGGTTCAATATTAATATTATAAAGCGACGAGAATATTTTTGGTGCGCCAAAAAAAACAAAATAACGACTTATATAGTGATGGCCGATTTCAAAACACTGCATTAGGAAGCTTCGGAACGTTATGAATCAGCTTATATCTTAATTTGTGTTCCGAAGATGAACGAAGGTCTTACGGGTGTGAAACGGCATGAGGGTGAGTAATAAATGAAATTATTTTCATTTTTGGGTGAACTAACCCTTTAAGTTTAACTTGTCTAACCCATAAATAAAACCACCAGTGTTATTAGCAGGGTTTTTCCTTTTTTTTCTGCACAAATTGCACTGCAAATAAGTAGAGGCAGCTGTTTGTTGACATCCATGTTTGTTTCGGTACAAGATCTCGCACAGTTGAGTTCGGCAGACTGTCTCGTTGTGACTCACCAATCGTTAAATATGTTGTGTAGTGGACTGACTCAGTCTTTAGGTTTGTGCTCCTCTCTGACTGTCAAAGACTAAAATCTGCTCCAGTCGATGGAAACGGTCTTTATTCTGCTGTTCCATCACATCAGCGCCCTCTGCTGTCAGAGAGTGAACGCGCACTTTCATTCAGCGCGTCTCCTTCACTCGTTCCGCCATGTGCTTCTCATGCACGTTGGGCTTGTTTACATCTGAGCGCGTGTCCCTTTGACGCACAATACAGCGGTGTTGTGCATTTTATACGGTTGATGGGGAAAGTATTCTTAAATGCATTATAAAAATGTTAAGAATTGGTAATAAATTATTATTTAGGGTATTTTGAAGTGCCCACGATAACAATATCGTGCATATTCATTATCGTGATATATCGCATTAACGAATATCGGCACATGTGTAATCTCAGCAGTGTTGGTTTGTGTTAATCAATAGGTTTAGTGCTCTAATGAGATCTGAAACAGAATAGAATATTTACACACACACACAAACACTGCCCTGGGTTACAGTATAGCATGTGGAGGTTAAAGAAGTCAAAGGCTGGTGATGAAAATAGGTGTGACATGCACAAACACTGTCCAGATCCTTTAGTGAACAACACACATGGCACGGAAAGCACTGTGACTGCACTGAGAGCAAAATAAATGTTATAAACTAGCTTAAAAAGAGCTGAAAAACCTTTAAAATGTATGTAATTGTTTAAGTACTACATATGGCAGCAGTTTACCTTTATTTTACGGACATTTATATAACCTCTTCAAACATAAGTGAGGCTGCTGTTTACATTAAAGGTCTTTATTGGGAACTAAAACAATAAATAAAAAAAGGAATTCAATTTCTATTTTTTTGTTATTTTTTGATATTAAAAGTAAACAAATGATTTGATAATTTATCATTTTTGTTAGTGAAATGTGGAATTACTCAGGCTTCTTTTTATTTATTTATTCTGATTTGAGGGACAGGGGAATTTTTCAGGAAGACACTAATCTTTTCCTTTATATTTTATCTTTGGCAGCGGATTTCTGCTGACTTGATGGGCAAAGAAAGAAGGCTGAGGATCTATGTACTTTGTTAACTGCCAGCATTGGTAATTCACCATTTGTTTATATCTGAATGTATAAAATAAATCTGTTAGTGGAATTGTGACATTTTCTTGGAGATGAATAATCAGACATAATCAGCATATATTGAGCATGTTTTCATGTCATTATATTAGTTTTATCTTGCCTTTAAATTTCATATTAACTTTCATATCATGTTTTCTCTCTAGGAGTTAACAGATGTCCATGTGATGTCCTCAATGCAAAAACTGCAGACTCAGATAATAAGGAATGTGACAGGGGCCTGCCAGACTATTCTTGAGTTGTATTTGCTGTGGATATATTCTACCACAAATGTCAGTGTGAGGGCAGCAGATATTTGAAGATGAACCTAACCTCTCACTTTAGAAAAGTTCTTTTTCCACGCTCCAATTTGTTGATTCTCTTTTGAGTTTTTTTTTTTTTCTCATTTCATCCTTTGATATATTTCTGTGCAAGTGGGCTTTTCGTGACTAGAAACCTTTTTTAAAGATTCTTTTTTCTATTACGTTCATTAAGCATCGAACTGCAGGTTTCTCAAAGGAGGTACATGAAAAGGTAACACCACTTATCAGGTCTGAACGTTTAGTTCCCCAATCACTTTATTTTGAAATCTATGAAGGTAATGGTTTGTGCTTCAGCTTACACTTATCTGGCCTATTGTTCACTTTTAGGGATATTTCAACAATTGCATGTGTTTTTTTGACGACCAAACTGGACTTGGACTCTGAGGAAGATCTCAAAGCATCACCTAGCATTTTTAAGCTTTTGGAGAGGCCAAAGTTCATCAGGTCATAATCTCACTCTAAACCTCTTCCCATTGTAATGTGTGGACTTTCTTTATCAAATATAATCCAGTAATTCAGTTATAGAACTTCAAGTTTTAGAGCAAAATGACCCTTTCTTTTGGAGAACTGGGCTCTTGCCTTGAGACTGGATGAAACCAGACTGAAGATGGATACATGACTGTGACAGAATGCCACTTGTGACTCTTTGAATGTCTAATAATATGATTGGGAAATGGACTTGCTTTGTGTTCCAGAGTTACATTTGCTCAATATCAAAGACAAAAGAGGTCACAACTGTGGAATTTTAGGAAATGTTGACCAGTTTTCATATTAATTGCATGTCTCTCTTGTGTCTTTAAACATCCATCCATTTAAATAAGGAAATGTGAAGAGGTCCTAGAGGGAAAATTGGTCTGTATATGCATGCTGTTATATTCATTTATTTCTTTATTTATTACACACATATGTTCTAGACTATTTTAATGCACGTCAAATATTTGTTCTTTTCAACTTCCCCTATATGTTCTAAAGCTTTGAGACTTGTTTATATTATATAAGTTCCATACTTTCCTTCTGCTTCTTTCTGCTCCGCTTGAGCTTCGCCTTGTTTGTTTGTGCCTTTTAGTTGCTCACTTTCTTATGTAGTTGCTATATGTTACGCATAGGCCTAAAGCAGCAGCGTTTTCCCAGTCTGGTCTCTGCCCACCAACTGACCTTGTCAAAACTGTTTCTAAAGCTGAAAAACTGCATTGAAACTGAAGTTTTTCTTTATTCACTGCATCTAACAACTTTGGAAATTTGTGTTCAGTAAAATCCAGGAATACTGGTTTACTGATATCTGACAGCTACCTATGGTGGACAGATTGCTCAAGTAGAGACTACATAAATCTTGAAAAGAGGGATGTCAGAGATGATCTCTAATGCGATTGTGTTCCGTCTCTGGGCAACTGTTGGCTGCCGGGATCTGAATGACAATAAGGACTATTTCAGGCCATAAGCCTTGCTGTGGAATACAATCAACGACTCATATATTGGATATATCTATATCACTGCAAACATTCTCACGAAAGCATCCCAATTTTTTAATCCACTTTGACCCTGGATTTATCTGGCAAACTCTTGAACGCTTCTTTTTTCCCAGACATTTTTTAGTCAGTCTGCCGTCGTCAGTAATGGGAGCTGCTCGGGTGAAGCGGCGCTTCAGTGCAGTTGTGGACACACCTCTGGATGAGGAGGAAGTCATGAGGCTGGCGCAAAGTGACGATGTCACTTCCTCCCATTCGGGCGTGCTTCCTTCTCCCAACTGCAATGGAAAAGTGCTCAACCTTCATCACAGCAATGGAGGAAGGAGTGGAGAGAGGGATGAGGATGATGATGTGAAGGATGATGATGATGATGATGATGATGAAGAAGGGGGAGGGAGGAGGGGGGGAGGAGGAGGAGGGCATGGCTCGGCACTCAAGGGGGAGTCTGGGGCAGAAGGGAGGTGGGAGAGGAACAAGAGAGCATCCTCGCCTTCCTTCTCGCCCTCGCCGCCCCGCGGTCGCCGTGGCCAGTCCCGCCGGCCCCGACGGCGCTTTGTAGGCAAGGACGGGCGCTGCAACGTCACCTTTGTCAACATGAGCGAAAGGGGCCAGCGCTACCTTACCGACCTCTTCACCACCTGCGTGGACATCCGCTGGCGCTGGATGCTCGTGGTGTTCACCCTCTCCTTCTTGCTCTCCTGGCTTCTCTTTGGTTTCACGTTCTGGCTCATCGCCGCCGCTCACGGGGATCTGGCTGCTCCCCTGGCATCATCTTCCTCTTCTCCTTCGTCTGTTTCCTCCTCTCTTGCTCCTCTGCAAGCTGCCGGGGTTTCTGGCCCGGTGGAGATGGAGGAACGCTGCTTTCAGCAGGTGAACAGCTTCATGGCAGCGTTCCTCTTCTCTCTAGAGACGCAGACATCTATAGGCTACGGCTTCCGGAGCGTTACCGAGGCCTGCCCCCTGGCGGTGCTTGCTGTCGTGTTGCAGTGCATTGTGGGCTGCATCATCGACGCTTTCATCATTGGGGCGGTAATGGCTAAGATCGCCAAGCCCAAGAAGCGCAATGAGACACTGGCGTTCTCGGATGTGGCCGTGGTGGCTATGAGGGACGGGAAACTCTGCATGATGTGGCGAGTGGGAAACTTGCGCAAGAGCCACCTGGTGGAGGCCCATGTACGAGCACAGCTACTGAAGGTCAGTGAGATGTTGTGTGTGTCTTGCTGAAATGTTGTTTTTTGATCGATAACAATTTTTTGTCCCATCTATTAATTTATTAAAAATGTGAATAAATAGAATAAATGTATACATTACATTACATTACAGTAGTACATTACGCAGGTGACGGTATCAAATTTTAATTCAAACGATAATTGCTAAAGCTTTTATTATGGTATATTTTATTATCACAGTATTGAATTAAGTTACAATAAAGTGTTGTTCTCCTAAAAGGTTTAATAACTTTTTTCTTATAACAAAAATAAATATGAACATTTAAATACAATAAAACAGTACACACAAAAAAATATATAAAATAAATATGTTTCAGACAGATTAAAATGCAAAAGAACTATATAGGACAATAGGTAACACTTTACAATAAGGTCCCATTTATTACAGTAGTTACTATTCTTTTATTAATGTTAGTTAAAGGGTTAGTTGACCCAAAAATTTAATTTCTGTTATTAATTACTGGCCCTCGTGTCATTCCAAACCCACAAGTCTAACTTAGTTAATCTTCGGAACAAAAATTAAGATATTTTTGATGAAATCCAAGAGGTTATTTTATCCTCCATAGAAAGCAACATAATTACCACATTCAAGGTCCAGAAAAGTAGTAAAAACATTTTTTTAAAAGTTAACGTGACTACAGTGGCTCAACCTTAAAGTTATGCTGGCGTTCTGACGTAGAACCTGGAAGCGCTGCAACGTAAACTGTGTAGGAGAATGATAGGGGAGAGAAGAAATTGTTGAATAAAGTCATTATTTTTGTTTTGTTTTTGTGCACAAAAAGTATTCTCGTCACTTCATAACATTAAGGTTGAACCACTGTAATCATGTGAACTATTTTAACGATGTCTTTATTACTTTTCTGGACCTTGAATGTGGTAATTACGTTGCTTTCTATGGGGGATAAAAAACCTCTCGGATTTCATCAAAAATATTTTAATTTGTGTTCTGAAGATGAATGAAGGTCTTACGGGTTTGGAACGTCATGAAGGTGAGTAATTAATGACGGAATTTTCATTTTTGGGTGAACTAACCCTTTAATAAAAATACAGCTGTTCATTGTTAGTTCATGTTCGCTCAGGTCCATTAAATAATATTTACAGATACAATTTGTATACAATTTATATTTAAATAAAAATACAAACATTCTATTCTGTCGAGATTAGTTACATTATATTGTTGTGGGTTTAATACATGCTTGAAATAGATAGCAAAATATATAGTGATAGCATGTAGGCCTATTAATCTCACAACATTATATTCTGCATTTAATCATATATTATAACTAATCCTGACAGATTAAAATGATGAATGTAAGACATAATTTACACTGTAAACAACATACATTAATCACAGTCTCTGCATTAATCTACAGTAAGCAGAGCAACTATGAAATGTGCAACAGCAACAATACTACTACTAATGGGTGTGTTAATATTGTGCACATTTACAGATTTTAAGATGATGACGACAGGAGCATATGTGAGTGAATGAGATGAAATATCATTTGAGAGATGACAGAAGTGTTGGCTTTTATGATATATCCAAAAACATATGCGTCAAGGGTGCGAGTGGTCCTGCTTCTCATTATGAATCAGTGGATCAGGTCTGTGTGAGGAGGGAGCTGCTAGCCGATGATTTTCCCTTCTTGTGATAATGCACGGCCGCACAAACAGACACAGAGAATTATATAACCTAGTTAAGTGCCGTCATTTTGAATTAGTTCTTAAATTTAGCTCTTAAGTAGAGCTTTGTAGTCTCACCAATAAATCATCAAGACAGTACAAAGACTTCTTGTTAGGCTCAGCCATCGCTGTAACCGGGAAAAAAAAAATGTTTAACCAGCATGGGCCAATCCGGAAGCCAAAAACCCGTTTTCATCAATATCCGGACAGGGGTTCTCAACTCTGGCCCTCGAGGTCCACTTTCCTGCAGAGTTTTGCTCCAACCCTAATCACGCCTTCAGGATTACTAAAAAGTTACAGGCATTTGAATGAGTTTGAATGAGGTTGGAGCTAAACTCTGCAGGAAAGTGAACCTTGAGGGCCAGAGTTGAGAACCACTGATCTAGGGCACGTTTTAGTCCAGATTTAAATGTAAAAATGTTTGAAAAAGTAGATAGACTATTAAGTCATCAAGTATTAAGTATTTAAGTATTTGGTGCTGTGATGAACACCATAGTGAATACAAAAATCTGAATGGCTGTTTGAAACATTTAAATACTGTTTAGAAACAAAAAGTAGTGCAGCTGCTTCGTTTACAGGGTTACCGGGGGAACGTCTGCATTTCTGCTGTTCCATAAGCACATCTTCTGTCAGAGAGTGAATGTTCATTTTCATTCAGCGCGGCTCCTTCACTCGTTCTGCCGTGCGCTTCTCATCCGTGTTGGGCTTGTTTACATCAGAGTGCGCATGTCTCTTTGACGCAGCATACGGAGGTGTTGGAAATTTAACAGTTTGATGGAAAAATATTGTTAAAATGCACTATAAAAATCTAAATAATTCATAACAAGGAATTATTCAGAGTATTTTGAAGTGCCCATGATAACAATACCGTGCTTGTTCATTATTGTGATATATCGTATTGCCGTGTCTACATTACAGTGACTTATACCTTTTCTGTGATGAGCATGTTGATTTCTGAATTAAAGTAATAATAAAGTAATAAAGTAATACATTTTTTGGGTGGCAAAATGTGTAATGTAAGAAAAAAAGCCCCAATTAAAGAATTCAATTATTGGAAAGTAAACCTTAAGTAATTTTCCATAATCTTGTATTATTTCTTAGAAACACAATTGCTTCACTGCTTATTTAGATTTAAACATTTTGTCCATCAAATCAAAGTCCTGTGGTGTAACCAAGACCAAGTCCAACTGTGAAGGTACACCATTCAAAAGTTCTGGTCGTAATTTATTTATTTTATTTATTTATTTTAAAATAAATGAATCCTGTTATTATGCAAGGATGCATTAAATTCACCAAAAGTGACATTAAAGGTGTTTATAATATTACAAAAGATTTATATGTCACATAAATGCTGTTCTTTTGAACTTTATATTCTGAAAAAGAAATTCAGTTTACAGTTTACACAGAAATATTAAGCAGCATAACTATTTTCAACATTGATAATGATAATAAATGTTTCTTATGCACCAAATCAGTATGTTACACAATATTACTGTTTATACCATATTTTGACCAAATAAATGCAGCCTTGTTGAACATAAGAGACTTCTTTCAAAAACATTATAAAATCTTACCAAGGCCAAACTTTTAAACAGTAGTGTACATGAAAAAAAAATACTATGCATAAAGGCAGAATATATGACGAGAAGAGAGAGAGCGAATGAAAGAGTAAAAGAACGAGAGAGATTGACATCTGGACAGTTGGTGTGGTTAATGAGGGCTTGTTTTCTTCAGCCTCATACCGGAGGTTTATAAGATTTGCAGAGGGGATTAACTTTACCAGAGCAAAGTATTGTCTCACTTATCTGCCCTGTGTGTGTGTGTGTGTGTGTGTGTGTGTGTGTGTGTGTGTCTGTGTGTGTGTGTACAACTTAATTTAACGGCCCGATTAAATGTATTTGTATCAGTATGTTTTGTTTAACAGTGAATGAAATCTTGATGTCTTAAACGTACCGTAGATCCGAATGTGTGTCATTGTGTATATATGTACACTATTTATCTGTGAGGATGGAGTTTATGTTTGTCTTTTATCGTGTCTATGTCTACATGCAATAATGTTTCTAACAGGCTCTGATGTTTTAAGGTTAGATGGTGAGATGTATTAACATGGAGATCAGACAATAAAGACCCAAAGAAAAAAAAAAACACACTATAATATTTTCTATGTTATTTCCTAATCTGAATAAAAAAGACTGGAATAAAATACATGACCGAAGACAGTAAGCACACACATACATCCTCTGATTTCACAGATATGGAAAAAAATGTAATGCAATTACTTCCTGCATCTGCTTTAATAATCTTAAACTGTGTCCTGACCAGGTGCTATGTGCAAAGTTTTTAGTAATTTCACTGAAAATATTGTGTGATGCAACACAATTACAGATGGTCAGAACCTATTTGATGACCGATATACAGTTATGTGCAGCGAACCAATGAGATTTTACCGTTGGCCTCCGTGTGTGACGATATAGAAACCAAGCAACCAACAAAATGTCTCGCTTATAGTAATGCTACAAAAACATAGATTTCCATTAAAGACCTTTTTTTTTGTCATTCGATTTTTTTTATCGCTTCATGTCTGAATATGACACAATGCTGCTATCATCACGTCATCTTGATGGACGAAATTGTACTGGCGAAATTTTTTTTTAAATTATTATTATTGTCAACAATAATAAACATAAAATTAAAAAGACACACCCTAGTGATAATTAAGCCATTTTAATTAGAACATTTCTCATAAAATATGAGAAGATAAAAAAGTAACTCTGCCACTGCAGGCTTTAATGTTGAAGAAAAATGTTGAGTTTATGCAAATATTTTATTAAAAGTTTTTTTTTTTTTTTTTTATTGAATTATTATAGTCTATATATTTTCAAGGGCTCAAATTATCCTATTTTATGTTGATAAATCTTCAGTTATGTTTAAATACATGTTTATGTTTTAAAATGGTGGAAAATTTGGCTAAAGTTTGGTCTGTTAAGTTTTTGCATATTATCATCAGCTAAAAAGTCTTCATTGGCAAAGATTTGAATAGAATAACATGGATTACTATTAATAAATATTAAAACACTGAACTGTGCAAAAATTAACATTACTTTTGGCCTTTGGCTGCAGCCACGGGTGACCCCTGAGGGTGAGTTCCTGCCATTGGACAATGCAGACCTCAATGTCGGCTTTGACACAGGAACAGATCGGATCTTTTTGGTGTCACCTGTGACCATCGTGCATGAAATTGATGAGGAGAGCCCTTTCTTTGAGGTGGACAAACGTACACTAGAGGGAGACAAAGAGCTGGAAGTGGTGGTGATTCTGGAGGGCATGGTGGAGGCCACTGCCATGACAACCCAATGCCGCTCTTCATACCTGGCCTCTGAGATCCTCTGGGGTCACCGCTTTGAACCTGTGCTCTTTGAAAGGAAGAACTGCTACCAGGTGAGAGACAGAGAATAGAGAATTGGAGGGTGGAAAGTGGTGGAGTTGAAAGGAATAAATTGAGTGGGTATGCTGTGGTTGTAAATGTTTAAGTACCAGATAGGACTCCTTACAGTGTTTGTAAGGCAGCATTGTATTGATGTTTCTTCTAACCCCCCTCAAACACCACATTGTCACATTAACATTTAAACACAAATTTTGACAAATTTACTGGTTTTTGAAATGCAAATCTAGTTATGCTTTGTACTTGTCATGCATTCTCCCCACCTCTAGGTGGACTACTCGTACTTCAACAGGACTTATGAGGTCACGGACACGCCCACTTGCAGCGCTAAAGAGCTAGCAGAGAAAAAGTACATCCTGGGCTCCCGTTCCTCCTTCTGTTACGAGAACGAGGTGGCTCTGCAGCTCTCCTCCTCTGTCCCTCCCTGTTCTGACCAATTCTCTCCATCCCCCTGTTCTTCCCCCTCTCCCTCACCCTCTTTCGTTCAGCCCACGCCACCACCTCGACAAGACTCCTGCAGTGAGCACCCACACATACACTGAGCCATGCGGCTGGGATAAAAGGGCACCGGGAAAAGCAGCAGTCAAAGAAAGAAAAGGAGGTAGAGAAAGAAAGGAAAAGGGTCAGGATGGAGGGAGGAGTTGGAACTGGGGGTAGGGAGAGAGAGAGAGAACCAGCAAATGGACAAAGGCCTGGAAAAACAGACTTGGACAGGGGACTAAGGCAAAGAGGACCATAAAGGGACAATGTAGGACTGATTAATGACAAAAGGTCATGCTTAAGATGGGGTGAGAAAAGACAGAATGCACAAAAGATGGAGAATAGAAAAGGGAAAGGGGCCTCTCACCGCCTGTGAGAAGAGAGCCAAAGAGCAAGATAGTGAGACAGTTGGGCAAATTCACTAAACAGTTGCACCAGTGCAGTATTTCAGCTTCTGACTATCAAAGTCCTTTTCAAGGCAAGTCACTCGGCGGCCATCTTGGAAACACAGCTGTTTTCAGTCATACAAGTATAACTCTTGTCTAACCAGACTCACATTTCTATTAAAATGTTCAAATCAGCAATACAATCACATTAATGGTATCATAAGCTAAAATCTGTATATTTCAGGTTGGTCCAGACAAAAGAGTGCCGTGGCGATGACATATTTTTGTAGGCCAACCTGGAAGTTAGCATCACTCCTTTGACAAAAACCCAATACGATTTTTCCATTGACTTTTGGATAATTGCAGAATATAAGCTCTGTGACCAAACACGATTCTTACACATTTTGCTCATCATGATAATCTTCACAAATGAACACAACTTTTATGAATTTTAAAGCCTAAATAACAAACGCCATTAGTAAAAAGCTAAATGTAGGATATACATGAACTACACTGTGGGTGCATGACTTCAGTGTCACCACCATTAAGCTTCCGACAACTCTTTCAATCTTTATTTAAAATCTACAAGTTGGAAAGTCTAAAAGAGCATGACTATAAACACAACGAGGCTGTAAAAGCGGACTAGTGAGTAGATGAGTTTGCCTGTTTGCTGTAATGATGATGTCCCAAATAACCTCTGTAGTCCCATTTAGCCACTTGTTATCAACCACGTTTTTCAACTGATGTTAAAATTTAAAAAATCACAAGTGGGGTATTATAGTTATTTTATGTCATAGAAGAAAACGTGAAAATATCTTGAGCTTGTGTTCACCACAGACCTTATTACAGGCATTCAACCATAAACCTATTCAAAAAACCTATTGACTTAAAGGTGCAGTAAGCGATTTCTGAGAAACTGCTGTTTAAGGGGCTGTTTACACTACACCGTTTTCAACTAAAAACTTAAAACTTTTTATGTGTTTTGGCTGTTCATTTACATGACATTTACATGGTGTTTTGGGTGCCTGAAAATGCTAACTTTTGAAAAGGGGTTTCAAAGTGCAAGGTTTTGAAAACAGTCTCTGAGTAAACAACAAAAACGCGAATCTGTGAAAACAATGACGTAATGCACGAGTATTATATGTCTATAGTGTTTCATCGCCATCTAATGGCCTGCCAGCTGAATACAGCGTTTTTAGTCGTTTTGACGGATTTATGTGAATGGAGATCGTTTTGACAATGGTGTCGTCTATATGCGGAAAACTCACAGGAAAAACTTCTCCGTTTAAGCATATCATTTGTCGTGTAAACGTACCCTAAATTTAAAATCTCCAAAACAAACACACCCCTACCCAAAAGGATCCAAGTAGTGCTTGCTGCAGAGCATAATGACCTCCAGCTCCACCTCTGGAGCTCAAGGGTGGAGCTTAACCTGTTTAATGGGTGGAGAGAAAGGGTTATGGGTGGGGTTAGGGTGTGGTTGGGGGATGCAGCTCCACCCATCATGCCCACAGTAGGTCAAGAGAGGGGGAGCTGGAGGTTATGGCTCTGCAGTGAGTAGCCTCTCAAAGGATCACACCCCTATCTTGATAGCTCCGCCCCCAAATATATGAACAGTGTGTTTTGTTTGTCGGTCTGATCCACTTTCAACAGCGTTTCTCAGAAATCGCTTACTGTACCTTTAAGGACAATGAAACCAGAAGTTAAAATGCTAACTTGTTTGCGAGTTTTTAGCTCATTCTACAGCACTTTAGGGCTGTTTCTATTAGCAGATGCAGTGACGCTGTCACCTAAACAGCAAGAACTTTCATAAAAGCCAAGAGATGACTTTGCAGACTGGACTTCCTTTACTAGAGCCACTTCTTGGATGTTTCATTATTCATTCTAGTGGATTCCCCCAAAAAGTAGGAGCTTTGTAGAGAGGGAACTTTCAGATGGAGCCAGGCAGGAGGAGGCTAAAGTTTGAGTTGTTAAAGTTTGAGTCAGAGTGCCGGGGAATGTATTCAGGTCAATCAGATTGAAATGAGGTCAAAGACTTAATGACCGAAAACAGATCGACCTGGTGGTGAAATTAAAGAGTGAGGGGGAATATAGAGGGATTGATAGAGAAGGTCATTTCGACATGAGGAGAGCTGCAACACCAACCCAGTGTGCTGATTGAACCTGGCGATCTTTTGGAATCAACAAGAGCTGCAGTGGCTCCAGCATGTACCTGATAGAGACACAACAGTGGCCCCCAGTGGCTGCAACCTGTATGACCAATTGTAGAATTTAAAAATGGGAAGGAAATATCTATAACACTAGCCCCCGGTTTCACAGACAAGGCTTAAGCTAGTCCCAGACTAAAATGCATGTTTGAGCTGTTTTAACTGAAAGCAACTTATACTGACTTATCTTAAAATATGTCAGTGCCATTGTTTTGTCTCAAGATGCACAGCAGTAATGTGTTTTTTTTTTTTTCTAGGGTATGTTTATAAAAGCTACTTAAATGTCCTAATTGAACTAAGGCCAAATCCAAGTCTAAGTCCTGTCTGTGAAACCGGGCCATAACCTCTTATGGCAATATCATGCACAAATAAGAATTTTTGTCAAAAAAATCCTCTCTCAAAAATCAAATTAATTGTTGCGAGAACTTTTGTGTTTTGTACTGAATGTCAGAATGCCTGCTAGAGCCACTGCAAAACAAGAAACTACTGAAAATCTGCAGCATTTTCAAGTTGTTTCTCTTATGTACTGTATTTTTAATTTTCTATTTGTTTAAGCACTGTTTTGTATCATGGTACATAAAGATTATGTGAAGCACTTTCGTAATTTGTAACATACCACATTTGTCACAACTGCACAGACCAAAAATTAATTAGCTAGTTGTATGTATGGAAATGGAATAACATATTGTATGAAGAATGTTCTTATTTTTTGAAGGGTGTGGCTTGAAAGTAAGAGAAAATAATGTTGGATTGCACAGCATGGGGAAACTGTGGTTTGACTCATTGGGCAGCACATGGATCTATCATCAGCCACTGTTTGGATTGTAGACATTCATGTTTTGTGTTCCTTCAGTGTTTCATAACAGCGTGTAGTAGTAGCTATGGTAAATGACTTATTTACTCTCTGTAGTATTGTTGTCATGACTGAGGCATCTGTTTTTTTTTTTTTTCTGTTTTCCATTCATTCTTAAACAACCACACAAGCATCCTGACCTAAAGCATGTTGCTGGACAGGTTTTTTTCTTTTTTTTTGTAATTAGTTTGCCAGTGGTGTGCCTTTGAAAGTGAACCTGCTTGTTTGAGGTTTTAGGGAATAATGGAGAAAATTAGGATGTATTATGCTGATGTTAAGTTACAGGCCCAGGTGGAATCTATTTTCCACATTTTGTATGCTGATTTTTGGGATAAAATTATGTAATTCTATATTTGAATATAGTAAAATGTGTTAAATGGAATTGAGACACTTGCCAAGTTTTCATCCAAGGATTTTTTTTTTTTTTTTTTTTTTGCAGAAAAAGGTTTAGCGCATTCAAATATTTACCGATATAGCTGATGGAAATGCTGTTATTGGTAACATTTTGTGAGCAGTGTTGAGGAAAGTTACTTTTTAAAGTAATGCATTACAATATTGTGTTGCTCCCTAAAAAGTAACTAATTGTGTTTTTTTTCACGGAAAGTAATGTTACATTACTTTTGCGTTGCTTTTTCTCATCTGGGCTGGGCATGCTTGTTTGTTTCTTAACAAAAAATGAACAAAAAAATAAACAACAACAACAACAAAAAAACAATCTAAAAACAAAAATACAAAATGTAAAGGCCCTTTGACACCAAAAGTGAAATGAATAAGCCTCAGGCTGAAGGAAATGCAAATTCACACCTGTACAGTAGAGGGCGCAGCTCAAACAAACCTTTTAGCTGTGCTGCAATTTTGGATCACTGAAGAACAAAAACAGTGACAAGAAAGTACAAGAAAGTTCAACAATCTATTTCAGCAAAAAAAAAAAAAAAAAAAAAAAAAAAAAAAGAAACACAAATGTGATGTTTATCTAAAGTCATTTTAGTATGGTTGAATTGGATCATTGAAAGTCAGCAGCAATGATGTTGGTTAATAAAGTGAGTTTAATTACATAAAGTATATTTGTGTAATTTAACATTTAATCGTTGCAGGTTTGCATAATATTCTGAATTTGCATTTCACTGTTTTTATTCATTTTGAGGAATACTGAATCTGTTTTTAAGTGAGATGAGTAAATGCCTGCTCACGTTTATAGAACTACAATAACCATCATGTTTATAAAGCACACACAACGCCTCTGCACTTTACTCACGATTTCTTTTAACATGGGGACAACAGAGGTGTCAGTTAATACACTGGAAAACAAAGTAACTTGTGTTACTTATTTGAAAAAGTTATGTAACAGATATTGTGTTTTAAATTTGAAAGTAATCCTTACTTTACTAGTTACTTGAAAAAGGTAATCCGATTACGTATGCGTTACCTCCCAACACTGTGAGTGTCGAAACAATCATTTTTTTTGTTTAACTTAAGCACATAAATTCTACGTCAATTCTTCAAATGTTGTGGAAAAAATCATTTGGAAGCACTTTTTGTTGAGAAAAAAGGCTTTAACTCAAAAAAAACATTTACATGACAGAATTACTTCCAACTTCATACACAGTGAAATTATTACCTAATAAAATGTAAATTCTGAACATTATTTACTCTCAGTATGGTTCCATGAACTTTATGTTGCCTATTACAGTTGTATGAGTCACTTCGGGGCAGCTTTTCTCTCAGGGATTAAAAATGGTTCAAAGAATGAAAACAAAAACTGGAAACAAAAGTTTTTTTTGTTTTTTTTTGCAAAATGTAAAACCGGAACACACTCAGTTTTAGTTATTCATACATTATTTTAAAAAGTGTGAATTCACAGCAAATTGTGATGTTGATTCAACATTTGAAAAATGACTGGTACTGACCTTTATAACTGAATCAATGTCTCTGCATAAGCAACAATACGTTTTTAATGTATACCATTTTATTGGTAAAAGGACAAATGGATGAAAATTTAGCAAACTTTGCAGTTTCACGATAATATAACAGAGCAAGAAGTGGATGGAAACTTGGCTACTGTTATTGGTAGCTGCATGCATAATCAAATTATGCAAAATATTTATTAAACTAACATGCAAAAAGTAGAACTTTGTGAGTTACTGATATTCCAGTTCCAATTCAAATCTGTGGATCTTTTTGCTGAGTGTGGATGCAGATTCTGTCACTTAAAAGGATATAGTTCACCCAAAAATGACAATTCTGTCATCATTTATATATTTCTTTCTAGTTTCTCCTTTGAAAAGAAGATATTTTGGAAAAGGTCTTTTTTGTCCATATGCTTAAAGTCATTTGGACTCCACTGACTTTCAAAATATCTTCTTTTGTGTTCCATGCATAGAAGAAAGAAATGCATACATGTTTTCTATGGTATTTTCCCCCCCAAAGAAGTCCCTTATGCTTACCAAGACTGCATTTATTTGATCAAAACATATACAGTAAAAACAGTAATATTGTGAAATAATAAAATCTTTACAATTATTACAAGAAACATTGTTACAGCATCATAGTTGGAAAATGTTGTGCTGCTAAATATTTTTGTGGAAACTAATGCATTTTTAAATGCATTTATATATATATATATATATATATATATATATATATATATGCAAATTTATTAGAAATATTTTGTTACTCTGTAAATGTTTTTACTATTAATTTTGATCAATTTAATGCATCTTTGTTGAATAAAAGTATTAATTTTTCTTTCAAAATTTTTGTGCAATTATGCCTAAATATATGATTGCATAGCATTAGTATTAGAAATAGAAGATATATGACCAAATTTAGTCAGACAATTCATATTCATAGTAGGCAGAAGATAAAATGGCCTCTGTCTCTCCAGTTCTGCAGATGGCATTCTGAAATATACATGCAGGATTGAACCCTGTTCAGGTATTGCAGGTTAAACTTATGAATACAGTTGTTACTATATTAGGATAATCTTAGATATGTAGCCCTGGGCTCTATTTCAATAAACAATTGTTGCTTTAATTAACCCGCTTATTTGCTATTGTAATCTATTTTTCTTTTTCCTGTTTATGTAAGCTTGCCTGTTTATCATTAGTCTTCATGATCACAAAATCCTATTAATAGGCCTGTGTGTTGTGTGTGACTGAGTGCTTGTCTGTCAGGTTACTCCAGTTTAATATCTCTGCCATAACTGGACCATCACTTGCACTTTGACCTCATTGTTTTCTAAATACTCCTACTCTAAAAACCATTACCCTGTCTAATTATCAGATGCTTTCATTACTCAATTCAGTAATGCCTCAGCTCACCATGGCATCCAGTGGCTCATGTTCTATTTTTATTTCATTTTCTAAATGTGGTTAAGTTGTTGGTCAGTCAGTGTCCAGGCCTCTGTGCTGTTCCTTTGATACCATTCACATTACTGAATGTGCTTCATGGACATGTGTAATAAACAAACATGATTTCTTGACTTGTCTCCTACATTTCTATTTGTATTCTAAAATTTTATTTTAAATGGTCTTTAAAAGGTATTTTTGTGAACATCTGAATTGTAATAATTGTTAGGTAATGACAATATACCTATTAAAGGGTTAGTTCACCCAAAAATGAAAATAATGTCATTTATTACTCACCCTCATGCCGTTCCACACCCGTAAGACCTTCGTCAATCTTCAGAACGCAAATTAAGATATTTTTGTTGAAATCCGATGGCTCAGTGAGGCCTGCATAGCCAGCAATGACATTTCCTCTCTCAAGATCCATAAAGGTACTAAAAACATATTTAAATCAGTTCATGTGAGTACAGTGGTTTAATATTAATATTATAAAGGGACGAGAATATTTTTGGTGCGCCAAAAAAACAAAATAACAACTTATATAGTGATGGCCGATTTCAAAACACTGCTTCATGAAGCTTCAGAGTGTTATGAATTAGCATTTCGAATCATGATTCGGACCGCGTGTCAAACCGCCAAACTGCTGAAATCACGTGACTTTGGTGCTCCGAACCGCCGATTCGACACAAAAGATTCATAACGCTCCGAAGCTTCATGAAGCAGTGTTTTGAAATCGGCCATCACTATATAAGTCGTTATTTTGGTTTTTTGGCGCACCAAAAATATTCTCGTCGCTTTATAATATTAATATTGAACCACTGTACTCACATGAACTGATTTAAATATGTTTTTAGTACATTAATGGATCTTGAGAGAGGAAATGTCATTGCTGGCTATGCAGGCCTCACGGAGCCATCGGATTTCAACAAAAATATCTTAATTCGTGTTCCGAAGATGAACGAAGGTCTTACAGGTGTGGAACGACATGAGGGTGAGTATGTATGACATTATTTTCATTTTTGGGTGAACTAACCCTTTAATAATAACAACATTAATATTATTACTATTATTATCAATAATAATAATTATTATAATTAATAAATGATTATCATCATTATTACGCTTGAATGACGTCCCAGAAAGCACATATGCATCTGCAAGATGTCTGTTAAAGATCACTTAATCTGTAAAGCATCTGCTGTGTACAAACATCTGATAGACATCTTTAAGATGTCAGTTTTACAAACATTTTAAATCATAAACATCTTAAAGACATCTTCTAAACGTCTATTTGACATCTGACAGGAAACGTTCTATAGATGTATTGCAGAACACTAAAAAAAATAGCTTTCCAGATGTAAACACACATCAAATAGACGTCTCCGAGATGTATGTGTGCTATCAGGGCATATTTATGAATTGTAATAAAATACTAGGCCTAGACTACTAATAATAGGCCTGCTAATTGCCTACATTACATGTAAACATGTATAAATTACTGCTAATAATACAAATAGTAGGCTAATAATTAAATGCTAAATGGTAACTGCATTTGTTAGCTGTACAGATGAAAATGGTTTATTTGTGCCCAATTTAAACAGCTGTAATCATCTCGTATTTTGTTCCGTTTTTGACTTGTGTAATTGTTAGGAGCGGCCATCCAGACCTCAATCTTCAGATTCCTCAGCATTAATGCGGAGTCTGGGGCGTCCAGCTAGCTTCAGGGATCATTCTCGCGTCAGACAGACACACTGCGCTGCTGTCAACAAAGAGCGCGCAAAATCTCTACCCCTCCGCGCGACAGTCTGCAGCGGCACCTGCTGCTCTTGTGCCATTGGCCACCAGCCACGTCAATCCGGACAAGCTTCACCCAATCCACTCAATCCATTGGTTCTTTAGTGCTGTCAATCTTACTGTCGCGCACATAATTGGCTGTCGAGCGAGAATCTGCCAGTACAAAGGCGTGGCCGCTGTGTCCTATTCACAAGGCGGGTTTAAAGGGATAGTAAGGGCTTTAATTAGCTTCTATTTTCTGGAGGGCGGGACTACGCGTGTAAATCCTGAACGCTATTGGTCAATAGTGAGGAAGCGTCGGCGTTTTGGTGAAGTCCTCCGTTTGCCATCACTTCGCTTTACTGTCTATTTTATTCTCAGTGTGAATGAGTTTGCGGCTTCACGGGAGCGCTGTAATGTGAAAAGCCGCATTTGCACTATTAGCACTCTCACACTGAAAAGAAAAACACGAGAGCACGTTTCTTTTCTCTTCACAGCTAGTCATATCCTGAGAGTGGATTAACACGTTTAAGGTAAGACACGCGTTGTCTTGTATTATGTCCGTATCTCCTTATTCTGTGCCGTGCGCGTGATCATGTTTCAGTGGGTTATAGGGCCTCGAAATAAAGCCGAAAATGACACCGGAGAAGGACAGTACCCCCCAAGAGTGTGTATAGAGACCAGGCAAGACCCCGGCATTAAA
This sequence comes from Ctenopharyngodon idella, assembly GCF_019924925.1. Classification (NCBI taxonomy): domain Eukaryota; kingdom Metazoa; phylum Chordata; class Actinopteri; order Cypriniformes; family Xenocyprididae; genus Ctenopharyngodon; species Ctenopharyngodon idella. The sequence continues at coordinate 11,736,471 of NC_067235.1, read as the reverse complement.
ATGCATTATAGAAAACAGTCACATCGCAGGCACGTTAACACGCATTTGCTGTATCAAAACGTTTTATACATTATATATTAAGTGTTTTCTAATAGCACGCTCTTTGGGATGCATATATTAAATAATTCAGAGACATTAATGTCTCATCTTCATATGCAGATACAGTAATCACCGTTAAAGGGTGTTTCCCTGAGCCATCTTAAGAAAGTATGCGCGGTCCATGCCTTTCTGTGCCACATTAACCCATCAGAGGTGCTCTATTTATTTGTCACATATAGCCTAATGCCCGAGGTGTGGTTTCTCCTCTTTGTAGGCTATCGTAGGTCTTCTATTATGAGAATAGATCAGCTTTGCAAGACATATACAGCACAGACACGACCCAGCCAGGCTACCGGCGCAATGTCTCAAAACCTAAGGCACTTACTACTTAGACAGCATTTTAAGGCAGCATAGGCGAGTTCAGACTGGAACGCGCCTATAATACCCCTAAAATGCCGTATCGTAATTGTGTTGCCATGGGAACCCGACGTTATTAGCGGTATCGTAATAATATAATAGAGAATAGAGCGCGTGTTTGGTGCTTTTTTTTTTTTTTGCCGCGTCAGAGAATCATGTCGATTCCTTTTGTTTAGTCTCATCTTTTCATATTCTTACCTCACCAATCAGAAATGAAAGATCAACATTAAACTACTCTAATTACTTTGTGTATGAAAGAAAGAGAGAGAGAGGACAGTCATGTATCTGTCACAGCCAAATTTATATATGAACTGCAGGCACCAGTCACTGCTCTGAAATTCATACTGACTTCATTCATTGTATGTGCAATGGAGTCCTGTTTATTTCATTTATTTTTAAACGAGTTTTTTCTTATATTTTGCAATTATTTTTTATTGATGTGTTGGCAATATTTCATGTAAAACAAACAATCATTCCAATAAAATACTTTTAAAATAAAAAAATTGAGAGAGGAAGTGAATGAGACAGACAGAATGAAAAAGATACACCCTCATTCCTGTCATATTTGTCACGCACAAGCGCACACACTTGGACAGGTTCACCTCTTGTGAGTAAGACATATAAGTGATCTCATAGTCACTGTGAGAAGGATGGGGTTGATGGGTAAGTTGTGTAACCCAGGTCTCTTGACTTTCCAATGTAGTGAACACACTTACAAGCAGGCAACTATTGAAAAATCCATATTGGTCGACCATTAATCTGAATATTGAGAGGCATGTGCTGGTTGTGGCCCTGCATCTTCTGCATGATCGTTTGGAAATATCTTCAAAGTGAATGAATTTGTGCAACTGTCATATGGCAGATGCTGCCAACACACTTTCAGTAAAACACACCCAAGTGATTGACATGCATAGACTAAACCAGCCAGCATTACTATCACTTTGTGTTCTGTGGAAAAGAGCTTTGAAGCCCCGTGGGGAATTTTGAGGTCTGGGACAAAGAGCAGATGACAAAAAATAATAGTTTGGCTAGTTCATACACATTCCCTATGTGTTGCGCAACCTGAGTCAGAAAATTTGGATGACTTTAACAAGTTCTTGCTTTCGTAATGAAAGGTCTTGAAACACAGACGGGTGAGGCCACTACTGTGTCCGGTCAAGCAGGACCTGTATTGCCCACAGGCTCACAGCCTTCTTCAGTGCCGGGATGTCACAACAGAGTGCTTTATTATGCAGGCTAATTGATTTGAATATGGATTTAAACTGTGTATAACAATGCTATTTTAATCAGGGAACCTGTTTATATGAGCAATACTGAATATCAGAATGGTTTATGAAGATTTTTTTTTTCTCTAGTGCACTCACACAAAGAGGAAGGTGGAAAAGGTGTATTTTGTGCCCCATTTGCTGGAGAACACATGATGATGGGCCTTTCTTGGCTTGACTGACATGGGAATAGCACACCCAGAAAAAACAATTCTCTTATTCACTCGTTCTCATGTTGTTCCAAACCTGTATGTCTTTTTTCTTCTTTGGGAACACAAAAGGACAAGTTTTGCAGAATGTCCGTGCTGCTCTTTTCCAATTTCCATACAATAAAAGTGAATGGGGATGTGAAGATGACATCTTAGGAGGGCCATAAAAATGTGTATATAGCGTTGTATTGCAAACTTTACATATAGTACATACATTACTATATAATAAAACTTATGACTTGAACAATTTGCAAGACATGTATACATATTTTAATGCATATCTGTCTTTCTTGCAGTATAAAACAGACTGATGTGCACACACATATTACATTATGTATTTTAAGATTACTTTTTCATTGATTCAATTGTTTTATTGTGATTATTTAGGTATCTTAAGTCATTTTAAAGGCTTTCTATGGTAATAGCATTAAATGAAACATGGTTACACTTTATTTTAAGGTGTCCTTGTTAAAGTGTAATTATACACTTGCATTTAAGTACTGAGTAATATTATTTAACTACATGTACTTACTATAGGGTAGTGTTAGGAATAGGGGTTGGTTCAGGGTTAGTTGCATGTAATTATGCATAATTTACTATTATTAACACAGTAAGTACATATGTAACAAAGACACTGTAAACTAAAGTTTCACCAGAAGCATTCACCCTAAACCAAACTATAAACTTTAAATAATATTACTTAGTATTAATTGTATAAATGCACCTTACAATAAAGTGTAACTCTTTATTGTTCAATTAGGTCTATTTTTATTTCTTACTACAAAAAATATCTGATTGCCTGATTAGTCATCAAAATAATCTGCTGAGTAGTTATTACCAAAATAATTAATAGTGACAGCCCTAGACTTTACACACCATATTTTAATGTTAGCAAATATGAATGACATTTGAGAGCTATTTATTTTGGTCTGTTTCTTACACAGAAGTATCATATGGTTTTAGATCGTAATAGTGCACAAATCATACAGACCACTTTGTGTGATTTTTTTTTTTTTTTTTTTTTTTTTTGTCATTTTTTTTTTAGCTCGATAGCCACCGTCCCCATTCATATTCAATAAAGAGCAGCAAAGGAATTCTGTGCGACATCTCCTTTTGTGTTCCATGGAACAATGTCATGTGGGTTTGAAACATGAGGTTGAGTAAATGGATGAACTATATCTTTAAGCTGGGCAGGTTTAGTGTTCAGCTAGCTTTAAGATGCAGTCCCCCACCATTATGCTCTAGAATGCAATAAAGCAGAAGGGCTTGTTTGGCAGTATGTATCATGGATTGGACTATACGGCCTGAATGGCCTGTTTTTCACTGTAAGGTTATATGTGTAGACCTCATTTCCACTCTTTGCTTTCTGGCCTGGTTGTCACTTCACCGATCCATCAAATTCAGAACATGCACATTGTCCCTCTATCCACCTCAGACACACATGTAGCACATACACACACACACAGAGGAACACCCCTGCATCAAACACATAGATAGGAAGAAAAAACTGAAAGATGTAGTGTGTATGTTTTTTTTTTTCTATGCTAAAATACTTCTCCTATCCCAGTTTAACATGCAAAGATAATTATAAGTAAGCCATTCATAGGTTGATTTCCCCTCATAAGTCTAAACACTGTTCTCCTTTAAGCAATTTCTGAGAAACTTTGTTGAAAACTGTTGATATTTAAAATCACCCCAAACAAACACACCCCTCTCTTCATTACTCCACCCCCAAAATACACGAATACGCAATGCAAAAGTAGATGTCTCTTTATCATAGCTGAAGTGAAGCAAAATAATGCTTGCAAAATAAAGATGAAGAACAAACGACAAGGAAGAACAAAAAATAAACATACATTACACAAGAGTACAGGCAAGAGTTGGTTGTTAGTTGCCAGCAGCACACCAGCAATGACACTCAAAACTGTCCCGCTACTATAGCTAACATTACAACAACAGCATATCTTGGCTCATAGCAAAACCAATGTTACTCACGTATGGAGCAGAAACAACAACCTCTGCGTCCATTTTCAGGCCTTCTCCCCCATCATTAGTGGACACACCCCCTACTGCTGATTGGCAGGTGTGTTGTGCTGCTCTGTCCAATCCACTTTCAACAGCATTTCTCAGAAATCACTTACTGCACCTTTAACCAAATAGTCAAGGTTTAGCTGGTTGGATGATTCTATTAGCCCATGCTGGAAGATGTTGAAAAGAAAGTAAAGTCATCATGAAATGGAAGTTGAGATAGTCTTTTCTTCCCTATAGTGACATATATCTGAGTGAAATGGCTTTCGATATCAAAGTATCTGGTGTGTCCACCAGCTGCTTTAAGTACTACAGTGCATCTCATCCTCATGGACTGCAGCAGATTTGTCAGGTCTTGCTGTGAGATGTTACCCCACTCTTCCACCAAGGCACTTGCAAGTTCGCAAACACATCTGGAGACATATGGTTACACGTGGTTTGGCTCTTCAAGGATGATCAGCTGTCCTTCCTGTCTCCCCGTAGCACTGTTTTAGGTGTCTTACATTATGTATATTGCAGTTTATTGCTCTGTCCACATCTGCAGTCCTCATGCCTCCCTGCAGCAGGACTACGGCATGTTCACGCAGTTGATCATGTAACATATCTTTCTCCTGGTGTTTTTCAGTAGAAAGGTCTCTTTGACATTTTGTGACATTAATTGTCTCCTGCCTGTAAACCGCTCCACAGGTGAATGTGCAATAATTGTTTATGGTTCACTGAACAAGAATGAAAAACATTGTTTAAACCCTTTTTAATAAAGATCTGTAAAGCTTATTTGGATTTTACAAAATCATCTTTGAAAATACAGTATCCTGAAAAAGGGACGTTTCTTTCTTTCTTTTCTTCTTCTTCTTTTCTAATAAATTTTTTGGTGGAGCTGTGGTGCAGAAATTCAGTAACAAGACCCAAAATAAACATATGTACATGTGGTTGTATATTTTCTTGATCATATTTGCACAGGTTATGCACAGTCACACACACATTTTCTCATCTGCATACTGTTGTTGAGGCTCTCGATCAGGCTGTCCTTCAGTATAACTGCAGTATTAAATGTCACAATACTGTAATCCTCTCCCTATTTCTCTCTCAACACTCTCTGTCTGTTGGTTTGTCTCTCTCCGTCCCTCTCTGTTGCCCTATCTTGTGATTGATGGACTGGCTGATTGCCTCAGTGGCATCATAATGATGATGGTTATAATTTTATTAAGGGTAATGATCAGTCTCTGCTGTGTTTCCTCCATAAAATGTAACAACTCTCTCTCTTTCTTTCTCCTACGCAGTGCTACAACCATGTCCAGGCCAGCGGGGGGCAGTGCTAATGATGTCACCCGCTTCCTGGCCACGGGGGCGGGGCCTGGGTCACCAACCTCAAAGTTCTCCGCCTCCAGCCAAGCTGATTGGGCGGCTAAGAGACTCGTATGGGTGCCTTCAGAGAAACATGGGTTTGAGGTAAGATTGATACTAAGAGTTTTGGTCAACTAACTAACTTTTTTTTTTTTTTTTTTTTTTTAAGGCCGATGCTGATATTTTGAAAAAGTATTGTGCCGATATAAAGGCGATATATATTTAATCTTTTTAAATATTAAGATGAGTAAATATTACATGCTGCAATAAAATGTATATTTATTTGACAAAATATTATATAATAATTTGAAAATGAATCAATATGGTAAAAGTAATTTAAACTTTTAATTTGAACTTGGTGAAAATGTATACTTAAGATAGAAACTGTGTGCACTGGCAATATTTTCTCAAATAATGACCAATTAATGCAAATTTTACATGCACAGTCATTATGAAATAAATAAAAATTAAAAATAATAAATTATAGACAGAAATGTTAAATAAAGTAAATGGTCTACGAAAAAGTATTATAGTTTTTGCCTTTCTTTTACTAATAATAAAAAAGGCAAACACTATAATACTTTTTTCAAATACTGTTTAATTTCTTTATTTAACATTTTAGATCTAATAACTTAGACATAATTGTCAAACAAAGACAGTAAACCCAGCACTGTCAAAATAAAAGTCCCAGTGCTGTCAATATACAAGTCCCACTTCCGACACTTACCGGACATACAGGAAAAAATGCCAAATATAAGCTGATATATCGGCCTTGATGATTTATCGGTCCACCACTAAGGGGTCATTCACACAGAAGGCGTTTTTTCATTCCACTGAGCTACTTTTCCATTGCTTTTCAATGTAAACACACGCTAGATGGACGTCTTTAACCACTGTGCTTGCGTCTCGCATCTAACGTCATTTGCAGTATCTACCAAATGACACATCATTTAAAAAATGTGGCGCTCAAGTTAACTCTTTCCTGCCAGCATTTAAAAAAAAAAAAAGTTGCCAGCCATCGCATAATGCGTTTTTTTTATTACCAACACTTGAATGTGGTTTTATTAAGGTAAATAATTAGGATTACATAACAGGTGATTAAATGATAACAAAATGAATCAGAGCTTTTAGTTGGTTGCCCAAGTTTCTTGAGGAGCTGATGTATTACAAGCCATGACAGGAGGCTGTAATCTGCTGCTTAACTTTTGACCTTGTTTATGTTGTTCTCCTTCTAGTTAAAATTTCAGATCTAAAGCTACTTCAGAAAGTCCTGTCAGCCCACCCATCGAACACGTGTTTGAGTCAGGGCTTTAGTGCTTTGATATGACACTCTATGAATAGCTCAATACACTTGATGAGCCAGTGGTTGCTCAATGCTAAACGTCACCGCAATGCAAAATGAGGCCTCGTCATGAAGTGTCCCATGTTGAGAATGTGACTGACTGCCAGAGAGAACAGAGAGGGAGATTTCGGCACTTCCTGTTGGAGGTCATGAAGGCGTCACTCTAAACTCTCTCTCTCTATGTCTCAGTATATCTATTTCTGTTTCTGAACCCCTGACACACTCCCCCTCAGACTGTCTGTCTCCATCAAACATGAATGTATTCTCTGTTTCCTACAAAGTGACTGTGCTTGTGTGAGGGAGTCAGTGGTCTGTAGAAGAATATTAAGTATCATTATCAATCTCTGAAACACAGAAACTGTGTGTTTATCTCGCAATGTTGTTTGAATAAACCCACTAAAGTCCCACTGTGGTTTTGTAACATTTCTGGCAGGGTGCATCTCTTGAAACCATAATGAAACCATAAACCTTCATGAAAACCATCAAGAAATGTCAAATTACTGAAATCATATTTGATGATTTTTTTGAAATGCATTTGAAATGTTTTAACTAATCATCTTGTAATGAATGTCATTTCAGTTCTGCTTATTGAGTATGAATTATCATATGTGGTAAAAGACAACAATACTCAAGCACTGTCAAAGGTTTTGCCACAAACTCAACTGGCTTCTCACCTGTATGAGTCTCTTCAGACCTTAGAACTGTACATGAATATGAGCTTTTACAACTTTTGACTTCCTAAATGAACTCCTTTCCACAAATTGATTATAGAAATAAAAACAGCATAAATTACAATTAATAACACAGTTTTATCTTAGTCTTATTAAGTTTAAAACAATAAGTACAACCATAATCGAAGTACTCTCTCAATATTCAAAAACTAAATTTTTCTTCAAGCATGATACAGAGCTAAGAGATGGTTACAACTACACAGCCCAGCCTAAGATAGCTTTCATATTAGGAGATATTTGCATGCATCAGGGAGCCGCTCTCAAAATGCAGGGTGTTGAAATCGCATTTGAATGCGCACTCGCGTTTTACTTGCGCTTTTGATTTTGCGATTGCACATACTCTGTAAATATCAAGCGGCGGTGCTGAGCACGCATTCTATAAGATAAGACATTTATCAGATGCTTAGGCTTTGTTGTGCAATGAATCCTCCGCCATGGTCTTGTCAGTCGTCTCGTCACGTTATCAGTAAACTCCGATTCCTGCTGCACCATGTACGACTCTGCAGCTCGTGTTGGATGAGCTAGATGGAATTGAAGCGACCGATGTCCAACTGAATTAAATGGTTTTTATTTCTATAAAAAGCAAAACGACAGTAGAGGTGTAATGTAAACGTAGCAGTGGAATATTCTATCCTAATTTCATCCTCACACTCCATCATGGTAATATCGCGACACGTGGCACGAGATCTCGTCACACCCCTTATATATTATATATATAAACATTATTTATATAAAAATATATAAAAACATAAAATAAAACAAGTATAAAACTAAATATACATATAATTGTTATATATATATATATATATATATATATGTGTGTGTGTGTGTGTGTGTTTTGGCATCCATTTAACTTTTTTTTTCTTCTTTTTGACAATTTTGATTGCACATTTAAATCCAGTATTTAATAGCCTACTCTAATGTATGTTAAATATAGGTATTATATTTACATTGAAATTATAATTGTAAATATACATCAACAGTATTTGTTGTACTCTATTTTATGCTGCATTGAATTTTTCACTAATTTGCTTTTATTTATTGTTTTACGTCACAGTACAGACACATACATGTGCTTAATTGTGAGCCAACATTAGACATTTGACTTTACTGTGATTATGACTTTAATAAAGGACTGTGACACATCGGATACAAATGTGGAGTTGGTAGCACATGTTCCATGAAAGACATTTTAGAAAGGGCACATTCATTTAATCTCTGATCATCCTTTATTTTTCTGCATGTGTTTCCTTTGGTCAGTCTGCAAGTGTGCGCGAGGAGCGGGGCGACGAGGTGGACGTGGAGCTTACTGACAGTGGGAAGAAAATGACGCTTTCGAGGGAGGAGCTTCAGCGGATGAACCCACCTCGATTCAGTAAAGTTGAAGACATGGCCGATCTCACATGCCTCAATGAGGCCTCTGTCTTACACAATCTACGAGAGAGATACTATTCAGGACTCATATATGTGAGTGTTTCCCTTTTAGCTAGAGTTGTTCCCCACATGTTTTTAGCGATCATTCAGTCCTGACACATGCCCACGACTGTGCCCTGCCATCACATGAGTGTGTGTGGGCAAGTGTGTATGGGTTTTCTCTGAGTAAGCGAGAAGGATAGTGTTACATGCACAGATACACACGCGTGTGTTTGTTCATCAAAGGCTCACGGTTTGAATTTCTGCTCAGGTTTCATGCAGAACGCAGCCAAGAAAGTACAAACACACATGAACAGACACACTTATACAAACACAAGATCAAGGGCCCTAATTCATAACGCATCTGTCAACACAGTTACTTGAGACCAATGTTTACTTCATCTGACTTGGTTCAGTGATCAGATTTAAATGAAAGCATAAGATCATGTTGAAGTGAAAATTTCACATTTCAGTTTTTGTGGAAGTTTGTTGTATGCAGTACGGCATCAAATGTCTGATCATTGTGCAAGTAGCAGTGGCAAACATGCCTCTTTTGACTATCAGTCATATAAAAGTCTAATCCATTTCACAGCTTATTCTGACCAAAGAACCACCAACTTAGACAGAAACAGACCGTCTGACCAACACGTAAAGTGACTGACCAGTTTGCTTTGTTTTTATGCACCGTTTAGTAATGAGTAAATCTTAAATCTGTTGCTGGATTTAAATCAAGCTATTTTTATGAGATTTTGAAATTTGCACTTAAAAAAACTAGAATGGAAATGCTCAATATGTGCATAAACTCTGAAAATTTCCACAAAAAATAATGCGCTAAGATGAGCAAGGTAAGTTTCCACTGGTTGTTTTTTTGTTAAATGTTGATACTTGTTTAAATTAATATGTAATATGTAATTATATATATGAATTTTTAGTTAAATTTTTTAACTTTAACGTAAACTAAAATTAGATGCAGAGTAAAATTCACTAAAATGAATGTGGTACATTTATTATTTTTTTTAATATTATTATTAATGATATATATAAAGTAACATAACACAGAAAACAAAATGGAATATACAGTTTTCCATCAAATTAAAAACTCAGTGGTTTAACATTTGAAAATGAGGGGGAAAAATGAGGAAAAGACACAAATATTAGTATTGTTATTTATTTTACAGTAAAATAGCCTTATAGTTATGTAGTTATAATATTTTTATAATAATAATAATAATAAGTCTCATTGATTTATAATCACAAAATTTTTGCTCAAATTGTGCAGCCCTACAAACAAGCACAGCAAACCTAGAGCTCTTTAAAAAATTGTTGCACTAATCTTGCAAACTTTGGAAAATTCTGTGATTTTCCTTAAAGGGGACCTATTATGCAAAATTCACTTTTATAAGGTGTTTGAACAAAAATGTGTGTCCACAGTGTGTGTACAAAAACAGCCTATAATGTTAAAAATCCACCCACTCCTTTTTTATAATCTCCATAAATCATAAACAGTCTCTCCAAACAAGTGCTTCCAGATTTCTCCCTACTCTTAGGTACGAGTACTAAAGCCCCGCCTATGACTGGTGATGATTTGCCCTATTAGCATAGATATCGCCCTGAGTTAGCCGTGGCAGTCCGCCATTTCTGTTTCCTCGCTGTAGCAGCTGGAGATATACAATATCTGCGGCAAAAAAAAACATTACATGTGTTCTGTTCTTGGATGAACATAAGAGTCTCCATAGACTCTCGGCATCTGAGCCACTGAGGACAGCGTGGTTGAACTGCTTCACAAATGAGGGTTAGTTCAATGCTGGATTTGCAAAAAAGATTAACATGACAGTACATGCTAGTCGATGAGTTGAATCAACCTAACTGCACAACAACTACATAAATTTATATCCACTAACCATTCAGAAACGTCCAGTTTCATTCTAAAAGTTGTAACTTCTTCCTGAGTCTCTCCATCAGTGTCCGAGTCCGGTTCAAACATGTAAGCTGAACAGTGAACACTGTTACTGACAGTTTCTGACATTTTGTCTGCGTGAGATTCTCCAGTTTTGTTGTTGTTGAGTATCCGACGCACTCGCTGTTAAAACTCCGCCCTCTTCTGGAAAGGGGGCCGGGAGCAGCAGCTCATTTGCATTTAAAGGGACACACAAAAATTGTGTTTTTGCTCGCACCCAAATAGGGGCAAATTTGACAAGCTATAATAAATGATCTGTGGGGTATTTTGAGCTGAAACTTCACAGACACATTCTGGGGACACCAGAGACTTATATTACATCTTGTGAAAAGTGGCATAATAGGTTCCCTTTAAAATCGCTTATTGTTCTTGATTTTACTTTGTTTCAAAATGTGCTTAGGACTGATAAAAACCTGAGCACTCTGACTTCAGGATGCTGGGTAAAGGCAGCCAATCAGATTTAAGCTTCTGATTTTTGCAAGTGGCTGGCTGTTAATTTTGTGTGCAGGATCTATCAGGCAGTCAGTGAAGAGACTGTGGGTGGTCTGAGGGCGTTCTGTCTCTGCCAAGAATAGTTTCTACATATACAAAACATCATTATCGCTAACTGTCTGAATTATTGTGCTTGTGTCCCACAGACATACTCCGGCCTGTTTTGTGTGGTGATCAACCCCTATAAGAACCTGCCCATCTACACAGAATCCATCATAGAGATGTATCGTGGGAAGAAACGGCATGAGATGCCTCCACATATCTACGCCATATCGGAGGCGGCCTACAGGAGCATGCTGCAAGGTACCATGGCAACCAGCTAACCTACTGTAGGCTGCTTCAGTTTATGTGAATTTATTCATACACCTCTGCGTCAAAATATTATAAAGAAGGAACCAGTTTCATGTTGCTACAGGAAGTTTCAGATCTTTCACACACTTAGTAACAGTGTGAAACCCCAGGCATGACTGAGACACTGAGATTTTTCACCCTGTATCCTGCTCTTCAGGGTGTGTTTGTGGTTAATAAACTGGCCCAACCGGTGTGTGTGTGTGTTTTCTGGGAAAAAAAAGCCATGCCGATTATGTCACGGGTCTTTACTCATTCCTAATGAATGACATAATGTTTATTTCATTTATTTCAAAAGATTTACTGTTCTGATCTTTTCAGTCTGAATTAAACACTTTAATTGAGACAGAAAACTTGCAGCTTCAAAATTAGGCAGTATATACAACTGGAAGACAATTTATAAACAATATGTATTTAATTAATAGGTTAACGCAGTGGCTCCCAAATCGGGAGCCGTGTGGAAATATAAATCAATGATGTATGCTTCTGCACTAAGCATGGACAAGTTTGTGAAAGGACTACCAGTGCCAGGTGAACTTAAACCAGGCGATGAATCAACTTCAAACGTCAAAACTACCAAAACGTGCCTACACCAGACGTAAGCGCCGCGCCACGACAAAAGCAAATAGAACCCGTGATAATCAGTGATGCTGTCTACACTGGATGCTGCACGGAACAACACGACAAATTTTGGGGAATATTTTTCTCTACAAAAGGGGGGCCTGGCAGAAAAAGTTTGGGAGGGCTCTATGATGAACAGTTTTGATGCTGTGCAATGTTATTTTAGTATTATTTATGTACTATTATAGTAGTTATTAATATTTTATGTGCTTTTGTAGTTTTATTATTGTTTTTTCTTTAATATTACTGTTTAGCTTTATATTTTTTGTTTTAGTTTTAGTAACTGTAGTACTTTAGTACAACAAACATATTTACTTCAATTAGTTGCAAGGCAACATTTTTAATACATTGAGTTTAAGTTTTTTATTATTTTATTTTATTGTATTTTATTTTATGGTAACACTTGACTTTACAATAAGGTTCATTAGTTAAACATTAGTTAATGTATTAACTAACATGAACTAACCATGAGTAATACATTTGTTACTGTATTTACTAATCTTCGTTAACATCAGTTAATGAAAATACAGTTGTTCATTGTTTGTTCATGTTAGTTCATGTTAGTGCATTAAATAATGTTAACAAGATTTTAATAATGTATTAGTAAATGTTGAAATTAACATTAACAAAGTTTAATAAATGCTGTATAAGTGCAGTTCATTATTAGTTCATGTTAACTAATGTAGTTATCTAATGAACCTTACTGTAAAGTGTCACCTATTTTATTTTATTTTATTTTATTTTATTTTAGACCAAAAGTATTTTTAATAGTTTTAATTGACAATAACAGCACTAAAATCTGTGTTGGTTTGCCACTGTCCAGTGTAAAATCTGGGTCCTAGAGCAAAACCGGTTCAGAATCACCAATCTAGATGCTCTCAATATTGAGAAAATTTTATAATTGTGTCATTTAGAGTTACATTCAGTGTCTTTGGGTGTCACCCCCTATTTTGAGTCATAATAATTACATTTTAATTCTCTAAGCATGCTTATTACATAAGTTTTCTCTTAAATAACAAATGTTTAATTTTCACAAATTTCACATAATTCAAATTCACATTTAAATCAAGAGCAATTACTGTAAATGTTCATTGGTCATTCTAATGACCCTATTCATGTGTCTTGTTTTCCGCCCACAGACAGAGAAGATCAGGCCATCCTGTGCACGTGAGTTTCCACCGGCTGTGCCTGCTGTACACTTGAGTTTGACTGCATATTTGTGGAATTACATTGTGAACATTTAATTGACCATTTAATGTGGAGAATTTTGCAGTATAAGGAGAGATGTAAGACTAAGCCTCAGGTATTTGACTTGATTCTCTTAGTAGAAAAAGCAGAAGCCCACAGGCCACAAAAAGACAAGATCTTACCCTCTTTAGTCCTAAAGGCCTGTTATAATGTAGATTAACTTACTTCATACATACAATCTAAACATATTTTTCTACAGAACCATAATTTTCTTACCTTTTACTGGCATGTGTTTCTAATTTTGTTCCAAATTTGTTTCAATATAAGTTTATTTAAGTCACCTGCTGCCAGTATTTGTTTGAATAACTCTGAAAATAGTCTGAACCTATTTTACAGCAGAAGGTGGTTTATTTGTTCTGTTTATGTATGTGTGTGTGTGTGTGTGTGTGTGTTCAGAGGGGAATCTGGTGCAGGAAAGACAGAGAACACAAAAAAAGTGATCCAGTATCTGGCACATGTGGCATCCTCACACAAGTCTGGCACTCTGGGACGGCCCAAAGACAGCGCCCCACAGGTGAGGACAGGGAACTGGCGGAAGACTTGAAAAAGCAACTATTTCTGCATTCTACTTTTCTAAAACAAGTCAGCACATGCTTACCCTTCTATTTTATTTATTTATTCATTTATTTTTGCTGCTGTCTCTAGTTCTTTAATAACTTTTCTGTTACGGGGCTCAACAATAAGGATACGTAATACAAAATGCAAGAACAATTACAATAATGATAATAATAAAAAAAATCTGCGGATCCGGTTGGGGCAGTACTTCATGTTTGTACTTGCCTTGCAAGTATTTTCACTGGGAAAAAAGCAGAAAAAAGTCAGCACATCAAAGCTCCAAAAATAAATGAAAAATTGAATATAATACTCACACAGGTTACGTTTCGAGCACACAGGCTCTTCGTCAGACAAAAAACCTGCTTTTTTTTCTGCTTTTTATCAATATTTTTTTGGTCGAGCACCCATCTTTGAGCATATTTTTGCTGGCGATGTGCATGCTTTTGTCCTGATTTTGCTGAATATTTTCACTGGAACCATAACCAAAAATTATTACAATTATTTTTAGCGATGTATTTATTTATTGTTTTATTAAAACTGCCAAAATTATACTGTTTTATTGCAGTAGCCGATAACCTACCAGTAATATTAGAATCTAAACTAAATCAGATATTAAAAATCTAAACTACTTTGTCGAAAACAAAAATAATATAAAAATTATATTTATACATATATATATATATATATATATATATATATATATTTTTTTTTTCACTCATTCACACTGCCCATGGGCCATCCTTATTGTTAACTCTTGAATTATAAAGCTGTAAATGTTGGTGTCTCTGTGTGCTATATACATATAAACCCCAAAAAATCCTTTCATTTGCATCTTTTCTCTAATATTTCAATTTTCGCTCTTCTCGGTTGCTCTCCTCTCCCTGTCTCCTCTCTTTCCTGGGTCCTGCTGTTTCTTTCTGCTCTTCTTTTCTTTTCTCTTTGTCCTCTGCTCTGTGCTGAAGATGGATGGTACGCGCTCTCTGGGTCGTGGCAGTAGTGCTGTGAACAGGGTGAGTCGGGGCTTTTCTCTTCATGACTGGCACATCCGGCTGACAAGAAGGAGTTCAAACTGCAGTTCTAATTCACGTCCTGCCACTTTAACCTCATAATGTGTGATATCATATGTCTAATAATTAATGTTTTTTTTTTTTTTTTACCATGTTTTTATGTTTTTGCTCATCAATATGTTCTTTTTTTGTCCCCTGTTTGTCCTGTGCACTCGTTCAACCACCCCATCTCTCTCTTTTTTTGTGGACTCTAACAGACTATGCAGTATGTGAGTATGGTTGTGTTCTAATGCTTCCACTCTGGGCCTGTAGGGGGCGCTGTATACATATTAAAGCTTTGCTATGGTATTTTTTTGACCTATATAGACCATACTATTCTGTATGGGTGAGAGCAAAACCTCAGAGCTTAGCCTGTACATGGAATTTTTTTTTTTTTTTTTCGGCTTAAGGCTTTTGCTGAGCTGCAAAGTTTTGAGTTTGCAATTTCAGCTATGTGTGTGTGTGTGTGTGTGCGTGTGTTTCTGAGTTTGCTTTAATTTGAGGTCAAAATGTAATGGAAATTGTTTCCAGACATTACCTAATTCTAAATGTGGTTTATTTTTTATAAATAAAATGTACAGCTTATTTTAGGGTTTGCTTAGGACAGTGGTTCTCAGTTTTTTTTTTTTTTTACGAAATTTATATAATTTTTATTTATTCATTTATCAGATGCTACATTTAAAAATAAAATATTTAAGTTACATTTACATTTTTAAAAATATATAAATTTATATATATATATATATATACATGTAAATATTTCTTAAATATATACATGTATGTGTGTGTATTTATATATACATAAGAAATATACACAGTACACACACATATTATGTAAACACAAACTTTTATTTTGGATGCGATTAATCGTTTGACAGGACTACTTAATAATAAAAACATTTTTAAAAATTTCTATAATTAAAATAAAACATTTTAATGACAGAAAATAGCTTTTAAAATATCTAAAAAAATATATATATGAATTGTTCACTCAAATAATAAACTAAACTATGCACAAATTTATTTTTAAACAGTAATAGGGTGTGAGACCTAGTTTGCCACTCATGATTCCTTACAATACATCTGCGCTCCTTTAGGAGGTGCGTTTTTGCTTTGAAAACCAGTTAATGTTTAGGTTATGATTAGTCTGTAGGAATCTGACAATAATAGAAGTCTGTGGTAAGTCTCAATTTAGTGAAGTGAATGCATATGTTTTTGAGAAAGAGTGTGATTGTTTGGCTGCAATCATATGGTGATGCTGGGCTGATGCTGGGCTTTTAGCTGTAATGTTGGTAATATTCCTGCACTGACATGCTGTTCTTTCTGTCCTGTGTCTAGGGTGAGCTGGAGAGACAGTTACTGCAAGCGAACCCCATCCTTGAGGCCTTCGGCAATGCCAAAACGGTCAAAAACGACAACTCTTCCAGATTTGTAAGCCCTAAAACAGCACATCTAACCATCATCATAGAGTTATATCTTAATCACATGCTTTGATCTGGTCTGACATGTATTTTTTTGTTTGTTTTAAGGGCAAATTCATCAGGATCAATTTTGATGTTGCTGGATATATTGTTGGTGCTAATATTGAGACCTGTATCCTTCATACATCCATCACAAATCACCAATAATTCTTTTAAGTAAAGCTCTAGTATCTTTGTTTGCAAATAATACTGATAAGTGACATTCATATATTTGGGCCACTTTATCTACCTCATTCAATAAATTATATAACGTACAGTAAACAAAGTGTGTATTGGTGTATTTTTCATTAACCCGCATTGTATCAGATCTGCTGGAGAAGTCTCGAGCTATTAGGCAGGCTAAAGACGAGCGAACCTTCCATATCTTCTACCAGCTCCTCTCTGGAGCTTCTGAGGCCATGAGAAGTCAGTAGACCACACAAACACACACATGCGCACTGCTACACAAAATAGAGGTTCTCTCTAATGGAAACATTATCATTGTTTATTTCTGTAGAGGAGCTTCTGCTAGGCAGCGCGGATCAATACCGCTTCCTCTGCGGGGGATCACTTCCTGTTCCGGGTCAGAGTGATTCAGAAAACTTCACTCAGACAATGGATTCAGTGACCATCATGGGCTTCACCCAGGAAGAATCCACATGTAAGGGAGAAAAGGGTCTCAAATAGATCTAGAAGGAAAACTCCACAAGAGTTCATAAAAAATGTAAAAGAAGATTTTCTGATCACTCTCTCTCTTTTCAGCTATGTTAAAGGTGATCTCTGCAGTGCTGCAGTTTGGGAACATCACGTTTCACAAAGAGAAGAACACAGATCAGGCCTCAATGCCGGATGACACAGCAGCGCAGAAGCTCTGCCACCTGCTGGGCATCAGTGTACTGGAGTTCAGTCGAGCCATTCTCACTCCCCGCATCAAAGTGGGCCGCGAGTATGTCCAGAAGGCCCAGACCAAGCAGCAGGTGTGTACATGTAGTGCTTTGAAATACTACAGATGTACTTTGCAGACTGACTTCATTTAAATATTCACACATTAAATATTCCAGTGTTTTTAAACTTAGGTGTCAAAGCATCAAGCAATAAATCGCAGCTTTTGTCTGAACCATCCGTTAACAGTGTTGCATATCAAAACATTTGGACAGGGCCGTAACCACCATAGACATTGAGGGGGACAAGCCCCTAGCCCCCGCCAATAATTAGAAATGGCCAAATTGTCCCCTTGAATATTTGAAATTCTTGCACTACTCTGCTGCACAACACGTAGTGTTGTTAGTCATAACAAAAAAGGTTTAAAAGTTTCATTTTTAGTCTGGTCTGCCTCAGCAGTCTAACAGTGCTCGTCAATCAAATCAAAGTAGTCGGGGTTTACTGTTCACAGAAGCAGAGCATGAATTCCAGCGTGAAGTGTCAGTTTAACGTTGAAATGAGATAAGACGTAAATAGCAAAACATTTAATACGTTTTATGATAGAAATGGTAAACAACCGACAGTAACATCCAGTGATGCAAACTTACTTGACTTTTTACTTAAATATGGGCATTTTGAATTGAAAATAGACATGATTCATGTAATTCCTAACTGAGTGTGATGAGACCAGAAACGTTTTGTTTTCTACATATTAGGCATACAAATAAAAGTGCATGTGTGCATATTTTAAATGCAAATATTATTTGCAAATAGTTCAAAATGATTTTTTCTCAACTAGAATTAGACCTAGAATTTCCTTCACTATTCTATTTCTTTATGCTTTATAAAAAAATTAGTTCCCCCCAATGTTCAAGACATGGTTACGGCCTTGCGTTTTGATAGTCGCAGCTCCCCCTACAGTGAAATCCACATAACTGTATTTTAAAATAAACATATAAAAATGTACTCTTTACCTTTATTAATACGCCTTATTAATTTTAATTACCTTAATTAAAATTGTCTTCACAATTCTCATCAAAATGTACACTACTATTCAAAACTATGGGTTCAGTAAGATTTCCCTTAAAAAAAGTAAAAAAAAAAAAAAAAAAGAATACTATTTTAGTATTAAAAGTGCATTAAAAGATCAAAAATGACAGTAAAGACCTTTATAATGTTACAAAAGATTTCTATTTCAAATAAATGCTGTTCTTTTGAACTTTCTGTTCATCAAAGAATACTAAAAAAAAAGGTTTCCACAATAAATTAAGCAGCATAACTGTTTTCAACATTGCTAATAATAATAAATGTTTCTTGAGCAGCAAATGAGCATATTATAATGATTTCTGAAGGATCATGTGACACTGAAGACTGGAGTAATGATGCTGAAAATTCAGCTTTGACATCACAGGAATGTATTTCATTTTAATATATATGTAAGTTATATCAGTTATTCAGCTGAAAATTCAGCTTTGACATCACAGGAATGTATTTCATTTTAATATATATGTAAGTTATATCAGTTATTCAGCTGAAAATTCAGCTTTGACATCACAGGAATACATTTCATTTTAATATATATGTAAGTTATATCAGTTATTTTAAATTGTAATAATATTCTCACAATATTACTGTTCTTACTTCATTTTTAATCAAATAAATGCAGCCTTGAGAGACTTTTTTCAAAAACATTAAAACCTTTTACTGAGCACAAACTTTTGAACGGTAGTGTAATTACAGTACCTGCTCCACATGTGAAACTACTTTTTTTACAATCCATTCAATTCCAGATGGATGAAGTCCCTACCTTTTTTCTCTTTAAAAACCCTTTTCCACTCTGAAACATGCCACATTGCACAAGGAGAATGAGTTGGAAACAATGTTTCATGCTCAGTTAGTATGTCCTGATTGTCTGTCATTTTGTCACTTAATGCAACATTTCATCAAGTGAGGACAAATAAAATGACTTGAATTTTGCTTCACTGATGCTGTTGGACAGAAACATTAATTTTTCTGTTTTCCACTTTGGTGGGCTTGTTCAGGCTGATTTTGCGATAGAGGCTTTAGCGAAGGCCACATATGAACGTCTGTTCCGCTGGCTAGTGCATCGGATCAACAGAGCCCTGGACCGCAGGCAGCGTCAGGGAGCCTCGTTCATCGGGATCCTGGATATTGCTGGATTTGAGATCTTCCAGGTGAGCCAGATCCAAAGGTTTTAAAGGTGATGTATGCAGTTTCTGCAACACTAGTGGCAGAATTACAAAAATAAAACATATTTTTAAACAACCTTGCAAATACCCTTAGACTCATTATACCCTTTTGTGCGTTGAGCCTCCCCCAACTCAAACATCACAAATAAAACTCTCACGGGTGCTTGTGAAGCCACATCTCTATAGGTGAAAGTAGTTTACTTTCAATAAAAGTTCCAACATATTACTAACACTCTGTCTAGAACATGTTCATGAGCTGTTTAATCTTTGAAGGTATAAATGCATTGAATTTTGACTTGCACTTCTGTAACCGAAGCTGAATGTCTTTGTAACGCGCCATGCTAAACACACTCTGGCTCCGCCTGGTACTGTAGCCGTGCCCCAAACTCATGCTATTGGTTGAGCTGGAAAGAGATTGACAGATCTGAGCAGACCCCTTTGATGGTGCCTGGGAAGTCCGTTAAAGTCTGTTAATTATTGTCTGTAATTATTCAACTGATGAATAATATTCTCTATGTCTCTCTCTCAACAGCTGAACTCATTCGAGCAGTTATGTATCAACTACACTAATGAGAAACTGCAGCAGCTGTTTAATCACACCATGTTTGTACTGGAGCAAGAGGAGTATCAGCGAGAGGGCATCGAGTGGAACTTCATCGACTTCGGTCTGGATCTTCAGCCCTGTATCGACCTCATTGAGAGACCGGTCAGTATGTGTGTGTAGATCTTAATTCCATACAACCTGATTTGACATTCAATGTCTTGATAGTGTTTCTGATTGGTTTGCTCCATAGGCCCATCCTCCTGGCGTGCTGGCATTGTTGGATGAGGAGTGTTGGTTCCCGAGGGCAACTGATCGCTCATTTGTGGACAAACTGTCAGCTGAGCAGGGTTCACACTCAAAGTTCATGCGGCCGCGGCAGCTTAAAGAAGAGGCCGACTTCTCCATTATACATTATGCTGGCAAGGTCAGAATTTTTTTGCCACCCTAGGCTCTCCATTTTTCCTTTTTCTAGTCAACATTGACATTGAGGTTTTAGATCAAAATATAGTACAGAGACTGCCCTCTTAAAAGTACACAATGACTTAATGCTTGCTGCCGATTCGGGAAAGGGTGCCATTCTGATTCTTCTCGACCTTACAGCAGCATTTGACATGATTGATCATGATATCCTTTTAAATCGACTAAGTCAATGGGTTGGCATTCGGGGAAATGCTCTTAAATGGTTTTGTTCTTATTTAAAGGATAGAACCTCTGTAGTCCAGTTGGGTAATTACGTTTCTGATTTTGCAGCTTATTTTTGTGGGGTTCCTCAGGGATCAATTTTGGGGCCCATTTTATTTTCTTTATATATGCTTCCGCTTGGTTTTATCTGTCGGAAATACAATGTTGAAATACAACGGAAATACAACTTTATCTTCCACTGAATGCAGGTGATCGTGATGAGTTAGGTGAACTGATGACTTGCTATCACGAGATTAAGTCATGGTTGGCACAGAATTTTTTACAGTTAAATGAGGCTAAAACCGAATGCCTCACATTTGGCTCTATTACACCGTCCTCACATATGCTACCCGGCTTAGTTCCTACTGCCTCAAATCGGCATAAACAAGTAAGAAACCTGGGAGTGGTCTTCGATTCGGAGTTTAAATTTAATAAGCAAGTGAACTCTTTGGTAAAGGCAGGATATTTTCAGTTAAGAAATACTGCAAAAATAAAACATTTTTTGTCATTTGACGATTTGAAGCTTGTTATACATGCACTTATTTGATCAAGATTGGATTATTGTAATTCATTGTATTTGGGGATTCCAGCTGCTCTATTGAATCATCTTCAACTATTACAAAACGCAGCAATTAGATTGCTGACTTGGACCAAGAAACAGGTTAGTGTTTCTCCAATGCTAGCCTTGTTGCACTGGCTGCCGGTTAATTTTAGAGTTCATTTCATGGTTTTATTGTATGTTTTTAAAGCCTTACACGGTCTAGCTCATGAATATATTTCAGACATGTTTATACAAGTTTATACCACGACTTGGCCATTGAGGTAATCTCAAAATTTTTTATTAAAGGTCCCTAAATCCCACCTAAAGTCCTTGTCAGTGGCGGCACCTGGCCTCTGGAATGACCTGCCACTGGAAATTAGATGTTGTGCATCATTAGGTCATCATTAAAACACTTCTAAGAGGGCATTTACTTGCCCAGGCAATTGTTGTTAGCTAGTTGGTGCATATCTGATGGTTTTGTGTAAATGTCATGTTTGTTCTTATTTTCTTTTTGCTTTAGTTTTGGTTATTTATTTGATGTGATGTTTTAATGGAAAGCACTTTGGTCAACTTGTGTTGCTTTTAAATGTGCTATACAAATAAATAAACAAACAGAAATAGAAACAGAACATGAAGTCAAAATGGACCCTTTTTACTTTCTTACTCTGTCAGGTGGACTATAAGGCAGATGAGTGGCTGGTGAAGAACATGGATCCTTTAAACGATAATGTGGCATCTCTCCTGCATCAGTCATCTGACCCCTTCATCTCTGAGCTCTGGAGGGAGGGTGAGGGGAAGCGTGTTTTTGTATGTGTGTGTGTGTGTGTGTGTGTGTGTGTGGTAAATCATTGTTACACTGGAGAAGGTTTTTTGCACTGGTAGGTGCTTAATAGACACTATGCTGTAATTAAAATACTTTCTCTAAATTTTAGGTTCAGAAAAAAATAAATAAATTAGTAAATATAATAACATTAATTAATAAAAAGAATTATTAATGATGATATTATTAATATTCATATTAATTATCATTATTTTTTAGAAGCAGATTATTTATTATTATTATTATTATTATTAACATCAATTAAAAATTAATTAATTGTTTGATACAATTACAAACTGGTACAAACAATACGGTAAAACAGATTGATTACAGCCTTAAAGTTTTCAGTATAATTGAAGGGATGATATATAATTGTTATTTATTAATAAATGTTTAAAGAAAACTAACTAATAATAATAATTTCCCAAAGGTTCAGGTTCAGAAGCAGGAAAACAAACAAATTAATAATAATAATAATAATAATTGTTTGTTTAAATAAATATAATAGCAAATAAATAGTATTAAAAGCAACAGCAACAATACATTTATTAATTGCTTGATACAATTAGAAACTGGTACAATCAATAAAAATGGTCAAACTGCTTAATTACAACCTCAATGTTTCTAGTTTAATCAAAGTGATGATATACAATTGTGTTATTTACTAATAAATGTTTAATAATGCAATGTTAATAAATATTTTTTTATTTGATTACTAATATTTAACACTGCAATCTACTATGGACTAACCTCTTCTCTTCTCTTCTCTTCTCTTCTCTTCTCTTCTCTTCTCTTCTCTTCTCTTCTCTTCTCTTCTCTTCTCTTCTCTTCTCTTCTCTCAGATATTCAAACTCTTCCTCGTGTGTACTTTTTTGACTCTTATGCCACACTGCAAACCAATGGCTCTGACAGCAGTAGGTTTTTCTGCCCTTCCATTTTTAACCTCTCCATTGGTTCATCTAACTATGACTTGCCCTTCACTCATGTCTCTCATCTCTCTTTCATTGCATCAGATTGTGATGTGATTTGTGGGTTGCTGTTTGTTTTTTTTCTGTAGTTTAGTAGAATGTGTAGTTTGTTTTCATGGGCTGCTATAGAGCTCATTCTAGCTTAGTTTGGTTTAACAGTAGATGGTTGTGATCTGCTTGCCTGTAGTTTATTCTTCATAAAGCATCTTTCTTAAAGTGCTTGTAATGTAGAAATGAACATAGAATTCCTTTCTGTTTGGAAAGTTTTAAATGTCTCAGAAGAAGAACACATTCATATTAAGACTTCTACCTGAACAGAAAAAAAAAAAATCTTTTTGTATGGTTTTACAGTAATAGTACTGATATAGAGCAATAGTGCTTTCTGAACATGCCATAAACATGTTCTTTTTAGATAATAACATCCCTGTTTTGTGCATGTCAGTGGAGAGGATTGTGGGTCTGGACCAGGTGTCGTCCAGTGAGAACAGTGGACCGGTGAATTTTGGGGCCGCTGGGCTCAAGACAAAGAAGGGCATGTTTCGTACGGTGGGGCAACTCTACAAAGAGTCCCTCACTAAACTGATGGCCACCCTCCGCAACACCAACCCCAACTTCCTGCGCTGCATCATCCCCAACCATGAGAAAAGGGTAAGAATAAAAAGAGAAATTGAAAAATTACCATGGTACTTCTCTTTTCTTAGCATCTCTCTCTTCTTAACGTATCTGTAAAGTGCCTCTATTATGCTATTTTAAAGTTTCCTAATGATCTTTTGGAGGTCTCCTATAATAGGTTTACATGCATCCAAGCTCAAAAAACACTTTAATTTTCTCATAATATACATTGCAGCATCAGCTCTTTTCTCACAGTGTCTGAAACAATTAGATCAAGTATTCGGTCTCTCTAAACTCCTTTCTGTGAGCCTGCTCTGCTCTGATTGGCCAGATGGCCCAGTCTGTTGTGATTGGTCTACTGCTTACAGCACATGCTGGAAACAAAACACTGCCACATCTGAATTTCAGCTCCGGAGGCTTCCTCTGCACTTGTATACACAGTTTTACCATATCAATTTGAGCCTCATCCTTTGGAAGTGCATGCAAAGTGGATTTGTTTTTGCAGCACAGAAAACAGCGTCTTCTCGACGTGTCGACAACACATACCAAACTCTTTTTTATTTATTTTTTTATGTAAATCATGATTATTTTTTATTTTTTTATTTTTTTATTTTTATTGTAATATCGTTCAAGTATTTATTTATTTATTTTTTTTAAATATTGGGACATCCCTAACTTTTTGTTCTTTAAACAATCACAGGCAGGGAAGTTGAGTCATCATTTGGTTCTGGATCAGCTGAGGTGTAATGGGGTGCTGGAGGGGATCAGGATCTGTAGACAGGGCTTCCCGAACCGCGTCCCATTCCAGGAGTTCAGACAGAGGTGTGTGTGTGGAAAAAATAATTGCTTACAGTAATACTTTTACACTTTATGTGTAGCTTCCATAAATGACAATTCTTGTCTTTTCTTATTTATCTGTCTGTCTCTATTTCTGTTCGTGTATCTCTCAGGTATGAGATCTTGACTCCAAATGCTATTCCTCGAACCTTTATGGATGGCAAACAGGCGTGTGAGCTCATGGTAAGTGATGTCACTCAAACCTAAATCAAAGAGTTCATACTATTGATTTGATAGAGGATATTATAAAACGGTTAGTTCCTGTCCTTGATTCTGATTGGTCAATAGCTGTGTCTTATTCACGATAAAACACGGCCGCTTCACCCAACAGTTCTGTGTATCACTACACTACACCCTTAGCAACCACTCTTAGCAACGTAAACTGTTTGTTCTCAATTGATTTTGTTCATTGAAGCTTACTGTATTATGTAGAAGAGTATTGTGAGAAAGAGATCGAGTGAGCGAGTTTATTACCTGCATTCAGATTTAGCATTTTCTTTCAGGCAGTCCTATGTTCATAATAAAAAAATCTGTTTAAAGGTCCGCTGTATTATCTTGTCCTTTTAACAGTTAAGGGGTTTTCCCGTAACTGACAGCGCTAGTCAAAGCATTTGTCGCGTCTTGTTCCGTGTTCACAACAATTCAGTCTTTTCAATGTAAAAGTCTTCGCTACTGACTGACACACTCATAAAGACAGTCTTTGCCGCCATCTAATGGCGTTATAATGTAACTTCTGTTGCTGTTCACGGTCAGGGACTATTTTTTTCCGGCGGAAGGAAGGCTTTAGTGAAAGTTTACTTCATGAATGTTGCATTGAATCATATTTTTGGCTTTAATATTTGTATTGTGTGGTAACCGTTTTATAAAAGCAATAAGGCACTCGGGGCTAGTGCTATATTGTGAATAAGTCACGGCTGAAGGGCGTTGTTAGACACGACGCGAATGTGAACAGCACAGATGCTTTAGGATCAATAACTGAGTGGGGAAGGTCAATGGTGTTCTAATGTTTTATTCAGATCTCTGATTAGTATTCTACAGGTTGTTGATTATTATGTATTGTTACTCTATCTATAGATCAGTGCTTTGGAGCTGGACAAGAATCTTTTCCGGGTAGGACAGAGTAAGGTGTTCTTCCGGGCTGGAGTCCTGGGTCATCTGGAGGAAGAACGAGACTTGAAGATCACTGACACCATCATCCGCTTCCAAAGCGCAGCCCGTGGATACCTCGCCAGGAGGTAAATGTCTGCGTGTGTGTATATGTGTGAGTCATAGACTGGTGGTGTGTAATATGTGTGCATGTAAGTTTTAACTGACCTGTGTTCTTTCAGGGCGTTCCATAAGAAGCAGCAGCAGCTCAGTGCTCTGCGTGTGATGCAGAGGAACTGTGCAGCATACCTGAAGCTCAGAAACTGGCAGTGGTGGAGACTCTTCACCAAGGTAACAGAGAAACGTTACACAACATGTTATGTAAAGTAAAAAATGAAGTAGGCCTAATAATGAATTTTAAAGGGCTTAAATGTAGAATATATGCAGAAACCCTTGTTATTAGCGACACCAGTGGCTGTTAAGTGAACTGCAGCCAGCAACTTATTGCACACATAACGTACAAGAGTCTAAACATGATTCACTAACAAAATAAACACACAACAAAAATGACAGCGGCGAGAAAACAGCAGTTAAGAAAACATCTGATCATAGCGATGTGGATATGTTTGACACAGCTCTGCACTGACATCTTGTTATGATAGTTCTGTTATGATAGTTTGATTATGAAGTATATTTGAGACTATAGACTAAATAGATCTGGCTATGTGAGACTATTGCTTGAATATATCCCTTTTCTTTGCATAATAAAACATTGACATTACAGTACGGACTAGCTCTCTTGGCATTATTCTGAACATTGTATAAGCATTCATTTCATGTGTCATTGAACAGAAGAGAGGCTTTCAGGAGCGTGCGTAAACATCACATCCTTTTGATTTTCCTGACAAAAACGTCCCGAGTCCTTCACATAAAAATCAGTCTACAGGCTTTCATTGACAACCTAGGCTGTCGGGGAAGGTCTCTTTTTCAAGTTTTGTTACAAGCTGTTTACACATTTGCCATAAAAAAGCGATTAATACATGAAAATCTTTACATATAGCCCCTTCAAGGTAATGATTGTATTTAAAATGTAGCTAAAGCTAACATGTAAACACAAAGAGTATAGAATTTTTGTATCAATATATAAAGTAATGAAGTGGTAGTATGTTTCTCTCTCTTACTACGTTCAAACGTTTGGGGTTGATAAGATTTTTAAAAATGTTTTTGAAAGAAGTCTCTCATGCTCACCAAGGCTGCATTTATTTAATCAAAACAGTGAAACAGTAATATTGTGAAATATTACTACAATTTAAAATTGTTGTTTAACTGTTTTCTATTCTAATATATTTTAAAACTTAATTTATTCCTGTGATGGTAACGCTGAATTTTCAGCATCATTACTCCAGTCTTCAGTTTCACATGAGGCTTCAAAAATCATTCTAATATGCTGATATTATCTGAAAACAATTGTGCTGCTTAATATTTTTGTGGAAACCGTGATACATTTTTATTCAGGATTCTTTGATTAATACAAAGTAAAAAAAAACAGCATTTTTTTGGAACAATTTTACAGCCACTGTTGATCAATTTAATGTGTCCTAGTTAAATAAAAATATTAATAAAACAATTATACTCATACTGACCCCAAACCTTTGAATGGTAGTATATTTAAGCAATAACCTAAATAATATGCTTTATCTGGTAACATATAAATTAATCAGTTTTGTCAAGTTACTATTATTTTTATATAAATTATTATATTGTTAGTAGTAAATTAATAATTTAAAATAGCACAGGTATGCCACTTTTGCCACTTTTTACAGTGCAATAGAAGTATGAGAGGTTAATTTTTGGGTTAATTTGCTTTGTGACCTTTGACCTCTCCTCCAGGTGAAGCCCTTGCTGCAGGTGACCCGTCAAGATGAAGAGATTCAAGCTCGGGAAGCACAGCTTCAGAAAGCCAAAGACAAGCTGAGTAAACTAGAGCTTGACTTTTCTGAACTGGACAAAAAAAACCAACAGGTGACTTTATTTCCTTGTTTCATTTCATTTCCTTTTTTTGTTGTTGTTGTACATGTTGGTAAACCAAAATAAGAAAATTTATTCGTTTAATTTCCACATTCACATACCTGGGGGAGGGGGTATTATAATAATAACGTGACTTATTCGTGTTTCTTTATATATATTTTTTATTATTATTACAAATTCTATTACATAAATACTCCGCTGCACAATTGTGCCGTTGTGATTTAACGTGCTGAGTAACGTCATTTTTCCCACCGTGTCCAATATTAAAATCAGTGCGACAATATGGCTTCGTCCAGCTGTTAAATTTACATATATATTTTGTTTTTTTCACCGGAGCACCACCTGCGTCTTCTCCTCTCATTTCTACCAGTGATGCTTGATTCAGCTTCCTAATACTTGCGCAGATATCAACAGCGCAACTGGGTTGTAGGTTGCCAGGTTGAGGTCACAAATGGGTTGAAGTTTGTATGATGTGTAAAATGCGTTTCCTACAAGATCTGGCAACTGGACAACCTTGGAATAATATATTGATGTGATTATTCATATAACGAGGTTTGGGCCTGACAAATTACAGGAGTTTCCTGGGAGAAATAACAAAACGGGAGGGGGGCGGGAGATGGGTGTGAAATACGGGAGATTCCCGGGAAAAAACGGGAATGTTGCCTGTCATTCATCTGGATATCCTCTTGACAGCTGATGGAGGAGAAGTCAGTGCTGACCGACCAGCTGCAGGCAGAGGCAGAGTTATTCGCAGAGGCGGAGGAAATGAGAGCACGGCTGGCCAGTCGCAAACAGGAGCTTGAAGATGTTTTGGGAGAGCTTGAGAGCCGATTGGAGGAGGAAGAGGAGAGGAGCGTTCAGCTGACCAATGAGAAGAAGAGAATACAGCAACATGTGCAGGTGAGGAGGGTTGACGTTTTTGTAAGTGTCTGATGTCCACTATTGAATACCTTTTGTCAACATTATTGTTTCTTTCTCTCAGGATCTGGAAGAACAGCTAGAGGAGGAAGAGGGGACACGTCAGCGCCTCCAGCTGGAGAAAGTCACCCTGGAAAGCAAAGTGAAGAGTCTGGAGGCCGAGACCTTGACTTTGGGAGAGCAAAGAGACAGATTAAGCAAGGTAGTTAAATTCGTCATGAAACAGAAGTTGCGATAGTCTTTTCTTGCCTATTGTGATGTATATCTGAGTGAAACGGCTTCTTGAACAAGAAAAAAATGTAGGGCAAGACTTGATTTTGCCCATTGGAAATTTATTGTATCGTCACCGATGGTTGTGGTTTGCTGTTGCTGTGATATCATATGAGTGACAGGTTGTCCCACCCTCGCACCAGTAAACACGTTGTAAAAATTATGAGGCACATGAAAAAAAAAAGATGTGCACGGATAAATCATTTATAATAAATACTGCAGTATTTCTTAAAGTAAGAATTGTCAGTTTGGTTTCATGGTGACTTTAAAGAGAAGAGGATTGTTTACCAAAAACTCATCTTTCTGTCTTTCTCTTTCTCAGGAGAAAAAACAGCTGGAAGAGAGACTGAATGAAGTGGCGGATCAACTAACAGAGGAAGAGGAGAAGGTGAAGAGTCTTAACAAGCTGAAAAACAAACAGGAAGCTGTCATCGCTGATTTAGAAGGTAACAGTCCTTGCGTTAATTATACATTGAAAAATATCATTGTTGATGATTCATTGGATCTGTTGAATTTGGGCTTTGTGTCAGATTTCAAGAAAGCATTTATTAAATTTTGCAGAACCATAATCGTGACATTCTTTTTTTTTTTTACATTACTGTTCTGGGTCAGTATAATTTTTTTTAAAGAAATTAATGCTGATGCATTAAATTGATCAAAAGTGACAGTAAAGACTTTTACATTGTTAAAAAACAATTATATTTCAAATAAATGCAAATAAAACTTTGTATTCATCAAAGAATCTTGAAAAAAGTATCATGGTTTCCTCAAATATTTAACAGCACAATTGTTTTCAATTCTTGAGCAATAAATCAGCATATTAGAATGATTTCTGAATGATCATGTGACACTGAAGACGGGAGTAATGATGCTGAAAATTCAGCTTTGCCAGTACAGGAATAAACTACATTTTAAAATATATTAAAACAGAAAACAGTTAATTTAAATTGTAATAAAATTTCACAACATTACAGTTTCTTACTGAACTTTTGATCAAATAAATGCAGATTTGGTGAGCATAAGAGTCATAAGAGACAAAAGTTTTACTGACCTCAAACTTTTGATCGGTAGTGTACCTCATTTCAAAGGATCTCTTTTCCATGCAGTGATAGTTCAAAAGGATAACAAGTCCAGATAACTGTCTCTTTCTCTCCTTTAGAGCGCCTGAAAAGGGAAGAGCAGGGCCGTCTGGAACAGGAGAAGTGGAAGAGACGGATGGAAGGAGAAGCAGTGGAGGCTCAAGAGCAGCTGTCTGACATGAGCTTACTCGTCACAGAGCTGAGAGGCAGCCTGAGCCAAAGAGAGAAAGAGATCACCACACTACAGACACGGTACACGCACAAACACAAATCTACCTTATAGGGAATCTGGAGCAGCCACGAATACTTCTTCAGTAATGACATCTTTTGCACTCTCTGTCTCTCATAGGCTGGAAGAAGAGGGGGCACGTCGTACAGAAGCTCAGAGAGCCCTGAGAGAGGCCATGTCTCAGGTCTCTGAGCTCAAAGAGGAGGTGGATAATGAACGAGGGATGAGGGAGAGAGCCGAAAAACAGAGGAGAGATCTGGGGGAGGAGTTAGAGGCTTTGAGAACTGAACTAGAAGATACACTGGACACTACAGCTGCTCAGCAAGAACTCAGGTGTGTGTGTGTGTGTGTGTGTGTGTGTATGTGTGTGTGTGCGGTTCAATCATTTACGTTATGGAGACAAAATGTCCCCACAAAGATGGCAGTATCCAAAATCCTTGACCTTGTAGGGACATTTTTTGGTCCCCATGAGGAAACAAGCTTATAAATTATACTAAGTGATGTTTTTTGAAAATGTAAAAATGCTGTTTTCTTTAATGGGTAGGTTTAGGGGAAAGGGATAGAATATACATTATGTACAGTATAAAAATCATTATGTCTATGGAAAATCCACATAAACCATGGAAACCCAACACTTAAATACACTTTAGGATACTTTTTAAAAAAGAGTATAAGGAAATAATACTGTATACATTAAAAGAATATACTTAAGTGTGAACTGAATGTAATATTTAACTGCATGTTAATTACAATTAATATACAACTGTATATTAATTACAGTTAGCTGAATTTTAGTGTGCTTTTTTGACCCACTTAAGTAGGACTTAAGTACATCTTTATATGTAATTACTTTTATTGTCTTTTAAACATGTACTGCCGAATATACTGACAAGG
This sequence comes from Ctenopharyngodon idella, assembly GCF_019924925.1. Lineage (NCBI taxonomy): Eukaryota > Metazoa > Chordata > Actinopteri > Cypriniformes > Xenocyprididae > Ctenopharyngodon > Ctenopharyngodon idella. Next base: position 11,705,318 of record NC_067235.1, on the reverse strand, counting down.
ATTTATGGTAAACTACAATACATTTTAATGTAATTTTTATTGAAACTTGTGTTATGTATTTTTTAAATATATTTGTAATGACACATTTGTAATGAAGGTTAAATTTACTACATTTAAAATACATTTACTTTAAATGTAATATTAAATAGAGCACTACAGTTAAAACTATAATCAAATATATGTGCCTTTTATTTCATTAATACTATATTATCTGCAAGTTCAGTTTTTTTAAATTAAGTACACTAAAAGTTCACATTTAAAACAATTAAGCATACTTCTTTTACAGAAGGGTAGGTTAGAGTTAACCACAGGCATTTTTGTGTGTGTGTGTTTGTCTAGGTCTCGTCGTGAGGCTGAATTAGGAGAGCTTCAGAGATGTTTAGAGGAGGAGACCCGTCGTCATGAAGCCCAGCTGTCAGAGCTCCGCATCAAACACACTGCTGCTATAGATTCCCTACAGGAGCAGCTTGACAATGCCAAAAGGGTCAGTCTTAGCATTTAAGTCAAATGTAGCTTGTTTACAAGTTTGTTTGTTTGTTGTTTGTTTGTTTGACTGGGAAACCAGGTTTGTATTGGTACGTGTCCAACCTTTGATATGTGTGTGTGTCCACAGTCCCGTCAGTCTCTGGAGAAGGCGAAGGCTGTTCTGGAGGAGGAGCGCATGAACCTGAGTGCTGAGCTGAAGACATTACAGGGAGGGAAGATGGAGAGCGAGAGGGGCAGAAAGAGAGCAGAGGGACAGTTACAGGAAGTCAACGCACGCCTCTTACAAGCCGAGAGAGAAAGAGAAGAGCGAGAGGAACGACTTAGTAAACTCCAGGTAAAATGGGAAAAAAGAGAGAGGAAATAGGCTTAATTGTAAACATTTTTAATTTTTGACTAAAGGCTGATTTGTACTTTTGCGTCAGACCTACACTGTATCCTCTACACCGTAGGCTTCACTTTGGTTTTTATTTATACCTGATGGTGGCAAATAGACAGTGACTTTTGTTGCAGCTTTTTGTTAAAAGAAGTGTTATCGAAGTGTAGTTATGTCGCAAGCGGAATTTTTTTTAACCTGAGGGAGGGATTCTAGCAGACCAATCACAGCGCTTGCAGTCTGTGTAGAATTGAAGCGTTGTTACATTTTTGGAGAGGTGCAGACTACGCCATAGCCTACGAATGCTACACCCAGCCTACGACGTAGCTACGGTGTAGGTTCAACACAGAAGTATACATTTCTACACTACTTTCTCAGTGTGAACCTGACCCCGCTTGACACCAGATTTCATTTGGTTTGGTTTACGTAAAAATGGTTTTCTGAACTTTGGTGGGCACCAAGGAACTCTTCCCAAGTATACCTGATAAGGATTTCTTAGGAATGGTTGATATAAACTCTGGCACAGTTCACTGTTAAAGGATTAGTTCACTTTGAAATGAAAATTAGCCCAAGCTTTACTCACTCTCAAGCCATCCTAGGTGTATATGACTTTCTTCTTTCTGATGAACATAATCACAGAAATATTAATAAATATCCTGACGCATTCGAGCTTTATAATGGCAGTAAGCGTTACCAAACGAGTATGAGTTAAAGAAAGTGCTTCCATCCACATCCATCCATCATAAATATGTGCTCCACACAGCTGCGGGGGGTTCTGAAGGCCTTCTGAAGCGAAGCGATGCATTTGTGTAAAAAAAAATTTAAACAAAAAAAACATATTTAAACAAGAACAAAAAACATATTTAAAGTAGTTATGAAGTAAAATATGTAGCTTCTGCTAGACAGCCTTCCGTATTAAAGTTACGAAGAAAGTGTAAACAGGCGTCACGTCAGTTAAACTTTTCCCATAAGTTGAACAGGGAAGGCGTAGGACGTTGCGTAAGCATTGTGAACTGCAAGAGTTTTACACTTTCTGCGTACGTTGAATATGGAAGGCGGCTTGTGCGGAAGATAGATATTTTACTTCATAACTTGTTAAATATGGTTATTTTTTACACAAACGCATTGCTTCACTTCAAAAGGCCTTTATGAACCCCCCGGAGCCGTGTGGAGCACATATTTATGATGGATGAATATGGATGGAGACACTTTCTTCAGCTCATACTCATTGAACCCTATCACTGCCATTATAAAGCTCGGATGCGTCAGGATATTTATTAATATTTCTCAGATTGTGTTCATCAGAAAGAAGAAAGTCATATACACCTAGGATGGCTTGAGGGTGTGTAAAGCTTGGGGTGGTTTTCATTTTAACGTGAACTAATCCTTTAAGGTGCTGCCACATTTACTGTTGTTAGGCAAATTTTTGCAGGCGGTATCCAGTCATTTGGAATCCAGGCAATTGGGAATTTTGCATGAGGGCAAAAGATTTACCCATGCAGATTGCGTTGGTCAATTGGCCACATTGATCAACAGAAAGCAATTGGTTTGAAAGTAACTTTTTTTTTTAGCTCTGCTTCATACAATGCTGAACTATTGATAATGGACAAAGGACCTTTTTCGCTTGCATAATTTGTGACCGCACCTTATGCTGACAGCAATCCTTCCCCTTCTGAAAATCCAGCTTAAGCTGGTAGCTATTTTGGTACATGGTAGCTGGTTTCTAGTTGGTCCAAACTGGACATTAGCTGGTCCAAGCTGGTACGTGGCTGGTTTACAAACCGCCTTGTTGCAAACAGTAGCGTGATCAATTTACTCAGCTAGTAAATGTTTGTTGCATTTTTAATTTTGAAATTAAACTCTGAATCAAACCTATAGATTAAACCAATTATGAAAACATTCTAAAATTGAAATCTCTCCCTTTCAGTCAGAGCTTGAGTCTCTGTCCAACTCCCTCTCCTCATCTGACTCCAAATCTCACCGTCTAAGTAAGGAGGTCAGCAGTCTGGAGAGCCAACTACATGATGTGCAGGTAACTTATGTGTGTGCGCAAGTGTGTGTGTTTTAATTTGCTCTCTTCCGCTACATATTAATAGGCTCATGGGACTTAACCAAACTGCTTTTGAAGAAACACATTTGACATATTGTATCATGGTTAGATGGATGAATAGGAAATGAAATCCTCCAGAGGTTCTCCTCTCACTCTAATTGTTGTTCTATTTCAAAGCAGATCTTAGAGTCTGTGATGTCTCTCTGAGACTGTGAATGTGATTGCCTCTTAATCATGCTTAATGTTTGTGCGTGTGTGTTATTTTCTAGGAGCTACTGCAGGACGAGACACGGCAGAAGTTAGCGCTGGGCTCACGTGTACGTGCTCTAGAGGAAGAGAAAGCTGGACTGATGGAGAGACTAGAGGAGGAGGAGGAAAAGACCAGAGAACTTACACGCCAGATTCAAAACCATACACAACAGGTTTACACCCATTTGCACATCCAGGAAAATGCTTTTGTTGTTCAAACCATCTTTACTCCATTTTATCATTTTATTTTTTTTGTGTCCATGCAGCTTTCTGATCTGAAGAGGCAGACAGAGGAAGTGAATTCAGCAGTGGAGGCCGGCGAGGAGGCCAGGAGGAAGATGCAGAGAGAGCTGGAGAATGCTACACAGAGAGAAAGAGCCAAAGAAGAAGAGAAAGAACGCATAGAGAGACAGAAAGAACGGCTGAGAGAAGAGATAGAGGACATGACCATCGCTCTGCAGAGAGAGAGACAAAACTGCACTGCTCTGGAGAAGAGACAGAAGAAATTTGATCAGGTAAAGTAGGAAACAGATGGATGGATGGATGAATTGACTGGTGGATGGATGGACTGATGGAAGGAGGGATAGATTGACTGGTGGATAGATGGATGCATGGATGGATGGATGGATGGATGAATTGACTATTGGATGGATTGATTGATAGATGGATGGACAGGTGGATGGGTGGATGAATGGATGGCATGATTGGCTGGTGGATGGATGGATGGATGGATGGACTGGCTAGTGGATCGATTGAGAGATGGATAGAGGTGGATTAATTGATAGATGGATGAACTGGTGGATGGAGGAATGGTTGGATAGATTGACTGGTGGATGGATTGACTGCTGAATCAATGGAGGGATGAATTGACTGATGGATGGAAGGATGGATGGATGGATGGATGGAGGCATGAATTGACTGGTTGATGGATGGACTGATGAAAGGAGGGATATTTATCATATATAAATATCATATATTCATCACCTTTTGACCTTTAACCTTCAGTGTTTGGCAGAGGAGAAGGCAGTGAGTGCTCGGCTGCTGGAGGAACGGGACCGTGCAGAAGCAGAGAGTCGAGAGAAAGAGACACGCTTCCTGTCTCTCTCCAGAGCATTGCAGGAAGCAACAGAGCAGAGAGATGAGCTGGAGAGAACCAATAAGCAGCTCCGCGTGGAGATGGAGCAGCTTGTCAACGCCCAAGATGACGTGGGCAAAAATGTACAGCTTGCTTTTTACCAATGTGCTTATACAGTGTTTATTAACATGTAATAGCATAGTAATAACAAAAACATTCTGTTCTTTGACGTTTTTGCAATTTTAACTATTGTCTCTCTTTGTCTCGCCTCCTTAGGTTCATGAGCTGGAGCGTTCTCGGAGGGCTTTGGAAACAGAGGCACAATCCCTGAAAGAACAGACCCAGGAGCTGGAGGATGAGCTGACAGAGGCGGAGAACGCTCGCCTCCGACTGGAGGTCACCCTTCAAGCCCTTAGAGCTCAGTTTGAGAGAGAGATCAGCACTAAGGAGGAGAAAGGAGAAGAAAAGAGGAGAGCACTCAACAAACAGGTAACTACCCTCAGCAGAACAAAGAAGTGAAGGAATGAGATAATAGATGTTCAGGGCTGAAAAGAATTGATCTTGACCTCCTTTTGTCTCCAACTCTATATTTGTTTTCTTACATTTCGTCTTCTGTTACTTGTTCAGGTGCGAGAGCTTGAAACAATGCTTGAAGAGGAGAAGACTCAGAGAGCTCAGGCTTTGACAGTCAAGAAACAACTGGAGACAGAGCTGCAGGAGGCGGAGGCTCAGGTGGAAGCAGCCAATCGGGGCAGAGAGGAAGCACTTAGACAGATGAAACGTCTCCAGGTTTGTCAGTTCAGTTCATTTTTAAATAAACCACAACACATTTATAAAAAGGTGTTGCTGAGAGTTGTGATATAACTAGTTGCTTATCAGGAGTGATGTTTTACATATTTAGATCATGGCTCAATTATTTCATTACGAAGGCCAAACTTCATTCAAATAAACCAAAGGGGCCATATCAAATTTGATTGATTGATCCCTGATGTGGATAAATAGTGTGCTCCTGTGTGTTTTTCAGACTCAGATGAAGGAGCTAATTCGTGAGCTTGATGAGACCAAGTTGGCTCGAGACGAGATTGTCGCCCAGTCAAAGGACAGTGAGAAACGGCTGCAGACATTGGAGGCAGAGCTATTACAGCTGACAGAGGTGTGTTACCTTGCCTGTGTAACCCAGAAGCTATTTTAAATGCGTCTCTATTCTTTTTTTCTCTCTCATTCGCTGTTATTTTGATATTCTCTCAGGAGCTGGCCGTTTCTGAGAGGCAGCGGAGACAGGCCCAACAGGAGAGAGACGAAATGGCTGATGAAATTGTCAACACTGCAACTGGAAAGTCAGTATCTGTTTGTGTTTGTGCTTGTGTTGAGGTCTATTGGTCCAGAGATATCCTTGTGTTTAGGGATGATGGGATGCATCTTTGTGTGTATGCTTTAGAAACAACACAAAACAATGCATTTAAAGTCAACATGAAATGAAAATTTGGCTAATATAATTCACTTGTGCACTGATGAATAGTGTGCAACACCAGGCCTGTGTATCAAAAAAATAAGTTGGACTTTGTTTACCCTGCAGATCTGCACTGTTTGATGAGAAGCGGCGTCTTGAGGCGAGAATCACTCAGCTGGAGGAAGAGTTAGAGGAGGAACAAAGTAATGCTGAGCTACTTGCCGAGAGACAGAGGAAGAGCGCCTTACAGGTACACAAAGAGGCATATACTATCAACACAAACACATAGAGACAGAGCACTACATCTCTCTTTCTGTATTTTTTAGGTTGAGACTCTTACAGTCCAGTTGTCTGGAGAGAGGACACTTGCACAGAAGAGCGAGAGCGCGCGAGAGGCTTTCGAGAGGCAGAATAAAGAGCTGAAGACTCGTCTCAGCGAGATGGAGGGAGCTGTGAAGGGGAAACATCGCCTCAGTGTCGCCGCCCTAGAGGCCAAGATAGAATCGATGGAGGAACAACTGGAGCAGGAGAGACAGTAAGAAAACAGTGGGGCGTGCTAAAGAAAAACTTAGAGGTCAAATGAACAGATGTCTTTCCAAACCTGAATGTTTTTCTTATTCAAGTTGAGTCGCATTTATTTATATAGCACTTCTTACAATACAGATTGTTTCAAAGCAGCTTCACAGCTCAATTTAATTCAATGTTGTTTCAATTCAGTTCAATAACTGTCAATGTTGCAAAGTTCATCAATAATGAAACAAGTTCAATTCAGCTATAAGAAGCTCTATAGAAGGCAATAGTGTCATTATTCAGCTCAAGTCAATTTTGATTCAATTCAGTTCAATAACAGTGCCAATTTTACAGAATTATGTATTGATAATTATTATTATCCAGCTGACTTTTAAACCCCTTATTTCATGAAAAAACACAAACAGAGAAGTTTAGCAGAATGTCAGAAGTGCTCTTTTAACATACAATTAAAGTTTATGGGGACCAGGGACTGCCAAGCTCTAAAAAGGACAAAATGTATCATAAAATCATCATAAAATGTGGTACGACTTGTGTGTGATATTCACGTGTTCGGAAGCCATTTGATAATTTGGTGTGACAAACAAAATGAAATTATTCACTGAAAATCAAGCTTGACAGCAATAGTTACCATTAAACTTTATTGTATGGACAAGAGCATACATTTTTTTGAAAAAGCAAGAAGTTTTACATTAATTATTCTTTTCTACATTCTACATTCAATGTGAAGAGCAAACCAGCAATGTAACTGTTTTGTGTGTCCTCTCTCCCTTTTCTCCCTTCCTAGAGAGCGAGCCATAGCGAATAAGCTGGTGAGGAAAACAGAGAAGAAACTGAAGGAAGTTTTGATTCAGGTGGAGGATGAAAGGAGACATGCGGATCAGTATAGAGAGCAGGTACTTCTCAAAAAGCTCCAAAACCCCTCCCTTCAGGGCAATGTGTCTCAGCCTGGTGAACTGTGAAGGATTTCATGTGGTCTGAAAGTTAATTGGCTGACTTAAAAGAATAGTTCACCCAAAAATGAAAATTCTGTCATTATTTACTCACTCTCATGTCATTCCAAACCTGTATGACTTAATTTCTTAAGAAGATAAGACTTGGTAACCAAACAATTTTAGGTCCCACTGACTTTCGTTTGATTTTTTGATACAATTGACGTCAATGGAAACTGAAACTAACCCTAACTTCACCTACACAAACGCAAAGATAGGATTTGCAGGATTCTCTTCAGGGTTGTGAGTAGTTCAAACTGCAGTAAACCCTTTTCACATTTCCGGGTTTCTCAGAAGCGGAAGTCGTCATAGTTGGGTAAAATTCTATAGCGGTGAATGAGAGAATACATTAAATATATTTTTTGTGTTTCCATTTATGCAAATAGCAAAAGAAAAACTCCACAACAGTGTTTTCACAACTTTTAAAAAGAGGAAAAAAATAGAGATCGATTGATAACGGCAGTCAGAAGAGAGAAAGATGTCATTTTAATCATCACTCCCATAGCCGCTGTATTAGAAACACCCTCACAGCAGCAATAACTAGTTTTTTGTAATTTGATGCAAAGGTAATATAATACTAAGTATAGTGTTATAAATGTATTTTTTAAAAATGAAAATATAAAAAACTCTTTCTTTCTCTGTGTAGTTGGATAAGTCTATGGGGCGTCTCCGTCAGCTGAAGAGGCAGTTAGAGGAGGTGGAGGAAGAGAACTCACGCTCCAACGCTCAGCGCAGGAAACTACAGCGAGAGCTGGAGGAAATGAGCGACGGCATGCAGAGCATGAACCGTGAGCTCAACACTCTCCGCTCCCAACTCAGGTAAAGATTATGATGGTTATGATGGTGTGCTGTGAAGTTTGCCATTTTGTGTGTGTAAGAGTCTCAAAGAGAGCAATACTAAAAAAAGCAACAAGCAAGTTTTTGTCCTAACAGGCACTGACCTTGTCAAGAGACAAGACATTTTGCCAGTCACTTGTGCTTAGTTCATCCTGCTCCGCATTTGTTTGGTATTCTAAAAAATGTTCTGCATAAGGTAACATCAAAATGAATGGGTCTTATTCAAGTGAAAAATATTATTTTAATACAGGGGTGCCCAATCCTGTTCCTGGAGATCTACCTGCCTGCAGAGTTCAGATCCAACCCTGATCAAACACACCTGTCTGTAATTATCATGAGCTCCTGAAGATCTTAATTAGCTGCTTCAGTTGTGTTTGATCAGGATTGGGCACTCCTGTATTAATATGACTGAATCAATCTGTCTGTATTAGGTTATAAAAAAACAAAACAAAAAAACAACACATTTTTATGGCTCAGATTGGGTAGAAATAACTACTTAAAGGGTTAGTTTACCCAAAAATGTAAATTCTGTCATCAATTACTCACCCTTATATTGTTCCAAACCCGTAAGAACACAAATGAAGATATTTTTAATGAAATCTGAGCGATTTCTGTCCCTATTCACCCACAACTGTGATGCTTCAAAATGTTCATAAAGAGATTGTAAAACTAATCCATATAAATTGAGCAGTTTAATCCAAGTCTTCAGAAGAGACATGACCAATTTATATGACGAACAGATTTAATGTAAGCTTTTATTCACATATAAACATTCATCAGTGAACGGTAAACTTGCTTGTGGGTTTGAAATGCATAAGAATGAGTAATAGAAGACAAAATTTTCATTTTTGGTTGAACTAACCCTTTAAGATGACAACATACATCCACTTTTTACAGTCTATATTTCTCATGTCACATCGCACAGATTAGTGTTTTGTGTATTGCTTGTTGCTGAAAACTTGTCACATTTTGTCTGGTTAGGACAGTGAAAGTCTTTTAGTTCTTCATACATAAATCAGGGTTCGTACAAAGTGCTTGAAGTACTTGATTTTGACTTTGAAATTTAAGTCCTGGAAAACCCTTGAAAACAGCCATTTTTATGAAAAGGTACTTGATAAATGCTTGAATTATTGAAAGACAATATACATTAAATTATATGGTGTTTAATTTTATCGATAAAACAATATTTTCATGGAAAATTAACACTGCATCCTGTCTGATATATATATATATATATATACAGCCATTTCACATGGCTATGAGCATGATATTGCTCATATAAATATCCAAGTATATGATACAGCTTTTATTCTTCAGGTCAATCATATATTCATGGGGAAAAAAATCAGTTTGAATTAGGAAAGTGATATCTTTGTCATAGTATCCTTTCAATGGTTAAAGTTACCACAGTCATTGCATGTGCTGCACTTTATTTGTACCATTTTTTTTATTAGTTTATTTTTTATCTATTTACCTTTTTTAGAATTTAAAAAGATAATAAAGATCTTGTCTGATAAGTGAGATCTCTGATTGTAGTCTTTGAAAACCAAACAAGTTGTGTTTGAAAAGTCCTTGAAAGTCCTGGAATTTCATTTTACAGGATCTGTAGGAACCCTGATAAATATATTTGCATGTCAGCAATCCATTTTTTGTTGTACTGTGTATGCATGTTTCATTCACTCACTGTTTCATCTAATGTGTCTTATTGTGTCCATCCGTATTTGTGTGTTTGTCTTCTACACCAACTCAGCATCACAGAACGGCAGAAGTCAGAACAGTAGGTTTCCATGTATAAAGTGTCAGACTGAGTGTTTTGTGTTCCTCTGTGAGCATTTTCTGTCTCCTCTTGATTCTGGTGGTGTGTGCCCTGTTGAGATTGGAGGCAGTACTTTGTAGCTGATTTATTCTGAAGTGTATCAAGATGGTGTAGTCTACATTGGATTGTGGGTCACTTTCTGTTTATAGATGGTGATGAATCACAGATTTTCTCTTCCACCAATCATGGACACTCTTTCAGTTTCCTCTTTTTTCCCCCTCTTTCTTTCTTCCGGTTCATAAGCAGTGACCCTAAAAGGTATTTGGACATTTCACAATTCACGTCTTTGTATTAGGCAACAAAATATCAAAACAAGGCTTTTTGTTTTGTGTTTTGTTTTGTGTTTTTTGTTTTGCTTTGTTTTCTGTTTTGTTTTGCTTTGCTTTGCTTTGCTTTGCTTTGTTTTGTTTTGTGTTTTGTTTTGCTTAGTTTTGTTTTGCTTAGCTTTGTTTTGTTTTGCTTTACTTTGCTTTGTTTATAGAACAAAACATTTAAAGCAAAACATTTGACAAAAAAAGTTATTACACTGTTATTTTTTTTTTCTGATAATTTTTATTCTAAATTAACTCTTTCACAGTCAGCGTTTTTTTTTTTTTTAAGTTGCCAGCCACTGCCAGCATTTTTGATCATTTTCAAAAAATTGTCATGGCCGCCAGAATATTTTCTATATCAAAATAGAGAACAGAGCCTCTACTTTTAAAAGAAAAAACAATTTTATTCTAGCATCATACATTCTTTTTTTATCAGCATTTGGGTAACACTTGAAGTTTCATTAACCCCTTAGCATTCCACTGTACCACTCTTTGTAAAAATACCATTCAAAAAGAGACCTTAGGAATGCTAAGGGGTAAAAAAAAGACCTACATTTTAAACAAAAAGCTGAGAAAATCACATTTTATTTCAAAGACTACAGCGTGCACAAGCAATATGTAGTTCGTGTGATACAGTAAGATGCCCAAATATGTTTTGGGGACACTGTATATGTATTTCACATTTTGTGTATGAATTGTATGAATTTGTGTCATTATATTCTCTGTTTCTGTGTCTGTCTCAGGCGAGCTCCGCTCCCTATCTCCATGCGTGCTGGCCGCAGAGCTCTGGTGGATGACCTTTCTCAGGAGAACTCTGATTCTGAGGATCCAGGTGCTTCACCCACACCCTCCAGTGGCCCGCCGGGTACCCCCACACCCTCAGACAACGCCCTGGGCCCCCCTCCCCCCTACAGCCTTACAGATGCTGAATAAGAAGGGGGAGTGTAAAAGATGAACAGTTTTACTAGTTTAACTCGCATAGCTTTTGCAATCGTACACATAACAGAACATCCATGCAGTCACACATAAACTTGAAACTAGTTAATGTGATTTATCGATTTTAAATGAACTGATGAATTAGCATGCAAGATGGTGAAAGTCGGATGCAGTACTCTTATAGTACTATTTAAACCAAGCAGTGAGTAAGGACTGCAGTTTTAAAGTTGGGGAGAAAAATAAACTACATTTCCCAACATTTCTTGGGAAATACAAGTACTGTATATCGGTGCAGTATATCAGGCTTGTTGTGGCAAAATTATGATGGCCACTGCAAGCTCTTTCTCAATCAATCAAAAGCCATGTGTTTAGGAGAAATTTGCATGTTAATGGCAATCAAAGGCCATTGGGTACTGCACAGATGATCCCCGATCAGGCTAAATTGCATCATCTGTAGTTGCACAAGCCATCAAACCCCTGATAAAATTTCTCACACTCACTCCTGAAATAATGTCATGTTTTAAGAAATTGAGAACTGAACCGGTACAAGGATATCTCTTTGGTATTTTAGAATATCTGTGTTTTAAAATTTTAGAAGTGATAGCTCTACTTCAGATAAATAGACAACTTTGCTTTTTGTTAAACATGATTTGGCAAAGATGATGATTATGGAAGCCCATTTCCACCCCAGAGTAAAAGAAAAAAATGATAATTGCTACTTTATATGTGACTTTGATTCTCATAATTGTGACTTTTTTCTCAAAATTGTGACTTTACATTTCACAGTTGTAAGTTTATTTCTTGCAATTGCGACTATAAATCACAATGTGACCTTTTATCTCAAAATGTGACTATCGTAATTGCGACTTACTTTCGTAATATTGTGACTTTACATCTCGCAGTTGCGAGTTTTTTTTGCTAATTGTGACTTTATATCTCACAGTGTGACACTATATCTCACAATTGCATCTTTCTTTCCCAATTCTGTCATGACAACTCTCGGAGAGATTGGTATGTTAATCGAGATTAGCATGGCAATGGATATGGCAGTATTAATGTATTTGGTCTTGGCGGAATAGATATGCTTCGCTTCTGCTGCTGCAGAGCAAGTACAGAGACTTGCTACTGCCAATACATTCACAGACATTGCTGTGAGCATCTAAGACATGCTGCATGTAACATACATGAATTAACCCCATAGCAGATCTATACAGGTGGAGCTGGGGAAGGAGAAGGGTTTCTGAAAGTGCACCGCAGACTGCTAACAGCTACACTACCAGTATTTGTCTGAATGTTGAACCGCATCAGCTGTGCTAAGTAGATAATGATGTGATCATTAACAATTGAGTTAAGGACCTATCAGCCTGTGCCATCTAGAGTTTCATGTCAGAACTAGCTAATATTGTGACTTTACATCTCACAGTTGCAAGTTTGTTTCTCACAATTGTGACTACAACTCACACCTTACATGTCAAAATGTGACTTTATATCTTGTAACTGTGACTTTATATCTCAGTGTGACTACATCTTGCAATTTTCTTTCTTAATATTGTGACTTTATATCTCGCAATTGTGAGTTTGTTTCTACTAATTGTGACTTTATAACTCACAATGTGATTTTATATCGCGCAATCCGTCTTGTATCTCGTAATTGCGACTTTGTATCTCACAGTGAATACTTCTTATTTTAAACTTTATCTCACAGTTAGTTTTTTATTTTTTACTCTGAGGTAACAAGGGGCTTCCATAGATGACAATTTATGCACACAAAGCTGTGATTATATCAAACAGACAGAAAAGTGAGAAAGATAAAAATGCTGTTCTATTAAATGAATACGCTACAAACTTGAGCCGTCCATGATAGCTTTTACATCTTAGCCATAACCTGACCATAAGAAAAGAGCGGGGATACAAAAAAAAAAAAAATAATAAAACAAATAAAAAAATACATGAAAGGAAAAAATACTGGACTAGCAGAAAACAAACAAAAAAGCAGCCAAAGCTGACAGATTTCACCTCCATGTATGTTTAGCAGTGACAGTTATTAGATATTTGAAATATACCTGCTCTGATCTCATTCAAACTTTAGTAATCAGTTCAACTCCCTATTAAGTTCAGGGTATCTGTGCGGCAGATTGTACCCTCTTAGATACTGTGCGTAGATAGTTAGGTCGCTCTAAGGGATGCTTTTGTCGGTAGTGACATAGATAGGTAGTTAGGATTTCTTAATTTATGTCTTAACACATCTGCTCCAGTTTCAGACTACTGACTTGTTGTAATTTTTATCAATTAAGAGAATTCCAGTATGCGGTCTATTTATTTTGTTTTGTATTTTTTTCTGCACATAGACATGACATGGTTGTTGTATAGTTTGCAATTTAAGTAGAAACAAGGCAAAATGAAAGATTTTTTGAGGGTAAGGATGGGTTTACACTTAGCAGGGTATCAGTCAGTAACACTGGACATAATAAAAAAATACATTTTCACTATATAAGCTGCAATGGGCCTCAAAGAATATAACACATCAAAAACAAATAACACATGCGTTTGAGACTGTTTTGACAATGGGCAAGAGTGAGAAGCCTGTTATCAGGTTTTCTGAGAGAAATGAACCTGGAAGACATGAACGTCTGATATCTTGCCTGTTTTTCCCAGGGGTTGAAGGCTGCTAGTTGCTCCTTAATTATCTTGTTATATCAATGTAACTTTTTTTTTTCTCTTTTTATTTTTGTTTGATTGTTTGTTTGATCATTTTTGAATGTGGTAAATATTTATGGATCAAAGTGTTTGTTGAACACAATCTGGGGCATATGGATGACAAAAGGGACGTTATTATAGCTGTATGCATGTCAACAGTGCCTGTAGTATCTGCAGAATATACAAAATGGATTCCATTGGAAATCACTGAAATAATAAGAACGAGGTCTGGAATTTGATAAATAAATTGCAATATTAGGTCTCCCTGAACAACAATCTGACTCAGACATCCTTCTCAAAGGTGCTTTTTTCATACAGGCAGTGATGTGATACATTTTAGAAATTGTTTATTGGTTCTGGAATGTTTTAATTTATTGATGAATCCTTCGGCATGTCAAATGAAAGTTTCCCTAAACTGTACGAATGTCTCTAATATTTTCATTCTTGGATATTGTATGGTGATGAGCAAACTGGCTTACACTCGCTAGTTTTTCAAGTGATTCAATTTAGCAGTATTAAACTGTGAATAATAATTGTTTGTCACCAATAAGTATTGGAACATGTTTAAGATCATTTCAGCCTGTGAAATTACAAAGTTCTTTGATTCCCTGATGCACTGATGTGTTTATTACACTGTTATTACCACAGTTATTACTACTTCATACAGTATCTGTCCCATAAATCGGAAAGCAGGGTTTTCATATCAGATTACACTGTATGTAAAATGTCTGTAATAGGTTATGTAGATCACATTTTGATACTTTATTTGTTTTATTTGCCCCAGTAATGTTTAAATTTTCAATTTTAGTGTATTTTTAATTGCCGATCTCTAGAATCAAGTTGGAATTGTATGCAGTTGTAAAATGTTGAATGAAATGGAGGAAACCATGCTGTTAAAGACAAAATGATAGAATCGCACACACAAGCCAAAATACTCAAGCCTTGTATTGATTGTTTTTATTCTACTTATTTGTCCATGTTAAAACACGTTCCTAAATTATATCTGCCTATAATTTCTCTGACTGTTTGCCTTTCAAGCAACTCAACTTTGCTGCTAAAATGTGTTTTGTCACTGACAAATGTAGAAAATCATTTTGATCGATTTGTACATTTATCAGATTTGCAAAGCTGCAAACTCAAAAATTCAATTAGAAAAGCATTTGAATTCAAAAACCAGTCGTATTTCTCAAAGTCCTATATTGTAGTTTATTAAATGAGCCTTGTTATACTCAATTTGTGCTTTATAATGCAGCTTTGAGCCAGTGTGAGATGAGTGGACAATAGCAGAGAATATGTATGAAAAGGAATTAAAACTCCACGGGAGAAACATGTTTGTATCTGAGGTGTTTCTGAAGAGGACTGTGTGCTTTTTTGCATCTGTGGAACTTGAATTTTTAACTGTCATTTATTTGATCTTTTCCTTTTTTTTTTTTGCTAATGATAAAATGAGACTGGGGTGAATTTTAATATACCATTGGTTTTGAAATCAGTGTGGTTTATTTTCACACTAACATATTCACCATCAGCATAAATGTGGAGGACTAAGTGCCACTTAAAATACAATGAAGAAATCAATTATCAGTTTTTTAACCAAAACTATAAATGGATCAATCATATTTGAATTTGACAAATTTACTTTTATATGGTAACTTTTTAAAGGGTTAGTTCACCCCAAAATTTAAATTTTGTCATTAATTACTCACCCTCATGTCGTTCCACACCCGTAAGACCAAATTAAGATAGTTTTGATAAAAATCCGATGGCTCTTTTGTTTCGAATCAGTGGTTCAGAGCGCGTATCAAACTGCCAAAGTCACGTGATTCAGTAAATGAGGCTTCATTACGTCATAAGTGTTTCGAAGTTTCAATAGTTCACCACTGGGGTGCATGACTTTGGCAGTCTGATACACGCTTCGAACCACTGATTCGAAACAAAAGATTTGTAAAGCTTCGAAGCTTCATGAAGCAGTGTTTTGAAATCGCCCATCATTAGATATTTTTGAATAAAGTTGTTATTTAGTTTTTTTGGCGCACAAAAAATATTCTCGGTTGAATCACTGTAGTCACATGAACTGTTTTAAATATATCTTTAGTAGCTTTCTGGGCATTGAAAGTGTTAATTATCTTGCTGGCAATGTAGGCCTCACTGAGCCATCGGATTTTATCAAAAATATCTTAATTTGTGTTCCGAAGATGAGCGAAGGTCTTACGGGTGTGGAACGACATGAGGGTGAGTAATTAACGACAGAAATTTCATTTTTGGGTGAACTAACTCTTTAATGTCATGTTAGCTGATGCTTCGTCTTGTTGTATTGTGTTAGTTTAGCAAAATAATTTACTGAAGTCTATTGCAGTTATAGATATTAGGACTGTCAAGCTATTAAATATTTTAATCTAATTACACGATGTGGACGATTAATTAATCTAATGAATCGCAAATTAATCACAGATCAAATTTGGCTGAGAAATTACCCCCAAAAAATAATATAAAGTCATTATTGTGTTAAATGAGAAAAGCATTAAATAGACAATACAAAAAGTAGCTTTAGAAAAAATATTTTATTTGATTCAACATAGGATTCATTACACATAAACTTTTAGGCTTCAACGTCCATGAGGGTGAGTATATGATGACAGAATTTTTTTATTTTTGACAGAATGACAAAATTTCATTTTTTTATGAAATTATACTCAAACTAAAATTGCCAGTATTTGGCAGTAAATGTCTAAATGAGTAAGTCATTGAGTCATTCGATTAATTCAAACGGCTGATTCATTCAGGAATGAAGGAAATGGCTCTCGTTATGAATGTGCCATTGAATTTATTGTTTCACCCGATTGATTTGCTCAAAACGCACATTCATTCAGAAAACAAACAGGAGACGCACAATCATTCTGCTATGGTTTTATAGGTATTAATAATTTTAAAGCATTATTTTTTCACATAGCTAATTAAATTAACGCATTAAATCGACAGCCCTAAAGGATATTAATACATGTATCTAACTACGGTTGCAGACGCTCAGTCAGCTTGCTCTCAAATGTTCTCGTACCAGCTTTGACTGTTCCAATATGGCGGACAGCGTATAGCGGCCTATAGAAACAGGCTTAATGACTCATCTATGTATATACAGTATATTTATGGGAGTAATCCTGTGTTTGCATCTGCCTTGTATTTACTACATAACATGCGCGGATTGGTGGGTGGGGCTAAAGAGGCAATGATGTAGAAATAGGCCTTGATCTTTTTCTGCAGAGGCTGTCTTTTGTGCACTGTGACATAATCATGTGACAAAATCCGAAACGAGTCATTTTCTGAGCTTGGTTTCAATAAAAGCTGTTTTTGGACTAATGAGGAAATTTTGAAACTTACAGGATTTTTTATAGTACAATGACCTCTTGTATGTCAAAAGATCAAGGAAAATTGGATTTCTCAATTCATGACCCCTTTAAAATTGTTTTTACAATAAAATAATAAACTAATAAATCAATTTTAAAATTGATAAATAAATAGATATTTAAAACTTTATTTTACATGTAAAGGCATTAATAATAATAATAATAATAAACTAATAAATTGATAGACATTTAGACAAAGTTAAAACAGTTTAATTCATGTTTATAATGTAAATGTAACAATAAAATAATACATTAATTACTTTTTTTTAAATACATCCATCCACTCATTCCTGGAGCCTGTCCCAGCATCTTTGGACGAAACACTGTGGACTGATGACCAGTCCAT
Source organism: Ctenopharyngodon idella (assembly GCF_019924925.1). Lineage (NCBI taxonomy): Eukaryota > Metazoa > Chordata > Actinopteri > Cypriniformes > Xenocyprididae > Ctenopharyngodon > Ctenopharyngodon idella. The sequence continues at coordinate 11,687,774 of NC_067235.1, read as the reverse complement.
GACAGTAACTTTTTTTTTTTTTTAAATTAGGCCAGTTGCTTTTCTTTATCTACTGCTTTGTTTTATATCTGTTTATTCGCAAATTTGAAAAGTGGCACTCCTAGTCCTCTATATAAAATGTTACAACACTCATACAGTCTTTATTAGGCTACAGAAAATATTTCACTAATTGAGAAATTAATTTCACAACACTGACAAGAACATTTCACAGAAATGATCATAAAATCATGAAAGTGTAAAGGTGCGGGCAATATATATATATATATATATATATATATATATATATATATATATATGCAGCACATCTCAGACAGAAGTCACATTCAAACCAAGCAGCTTTCTGTTGTTCATCACGGTGAAGTCGCGTGACCAACTTGAACATGAGCGAAATCTCTTGCCTTCAAGCGAAAGTCCTATTTACGCAGATTCCTATTGAATTGAAATTTCGCAGAGCAACGATACATGTAACCGCACCTTAATAATCAAACAACCCCAGATACAATAAAATTCATGTAAACATTTCATAACTACATTACTGTCCAGCGACTGATCAGTACTTTCCAAATGTATTACTCATGCAATTTACCTCTTCCTCTGCAACAATATTACTGAATAACCAATCATCATCTAGAGGCGGAGTTGGAATTGGAGTGGGGTGGATCTTATGTAATGTAGCAGGGAAAGATCTAGCCACGCCCTCAAAGTTGTGACAACTCTGATTGCCTCTGAATTTCGAGTAAAAACACGACTCTCCTTTATGATAACAAAAGCCTTCAAGGCAACACATTATGGGGCATTGGAGACCTGATCCAGTCTGATTCTCAGTATTTTTGTCTGCATTTCTGATATCAGTGTCTTGCATCATAAGATACTGCTCCGTTTCTGGACTTGAATAGCTCTTGTGTGAGCTTTTTAGAGGCTGTTGCTCCCAGATGTCATAGTGAATCCGTTTGGATTGAGAGTCCAGCTGATTTTCAAGCGCCGAGAACATGTGGTGGCTTGAAACAATACCATTCATGGCAGACAATCCTGTATCTGAGTAACCATCCTCCTTTCCATTTGTCCTCATGCAAGGTTCAGCCCTACCAAAATGGCCCTCTAGGATGTTATTGTGGTTCATGGAATAGTTTAGTTGATTGTGATGGAAACTATGTCTATGTGGCTCTTGATTGGAGAGAATATTAGCATCAAATTCTTGACCGTTTTGGCTCAAATTGCACATATTGCTGGTCCCACCGCCAAAACCTGTTAGGTTCTCTAGGATTCCTAGAGAATCCAGAGAGCTTGGAAACATGCTGGTTTCCTCTAAATCCTCTTCATTGTGAACCATCCACTCAGCCGTTTTACATTTAGGATCATTATTGTGGATCTGCAGATCTCCATGATTATCATAACAATCCAGTAGGTCAAGTTCATCCACCATATCCATTTGAAGACTCTCAACGATGGTGCCATCTTGCGTTTGGACGCCGTGCTCAGCATCTATGAGCATCTGAACCTCCAAATCACATGAATCCAAAGACAATAGTGAAATCACCGGAGAAGGGGGTGACAGGTCTGAAACATCAACACCCGTGGGGAGCAACTTCATGTCAGAGTATTTGGTGAGACATGGTTTTGAATACGTTCTTGTTCTTTCAATGCTTCCCAACCAGGAGGACACGCTTTCCTCAAAGCTTTCTAAATCGGTAGATGCTGGTTGCCTTTCGAAGCTGTTGCCTTCCATTGTGTGTCCGGGGTTGTTTTTCTTTGCAGCTTTGTAGGTTTCAGTCCTCAGATTTGTGCCTGTACTGTTGAAGGACTTGCATTGTGAGAAACTTTTATCAGCCACACTGGTCTCCATAAGACTGTCCAATGTCCAGAGGTCACACACATCCTCTTGTTGTTCAGGAAGCACTTCAGTTTTGTCAGCATTTATAAAAGTTTCAATAGCTGTAGAAAACAGAACAAGGATTCATCAAACTTGTTCCAGACCAGAACAAACCGGTTCTGAAAATAAAAAGTAAGGTCTTTTACCTTGTTTTGAGGGTTTAGGTGACTGGTCTGTGACTTCTTTTGCAATGCGAGATAGACTGGGTGTCGGATGATTTGGGGGTTTATCAGTTGAAAATAAAGCAGAAGCCAGCTGATGGTTCGCTGCCTCTATTTCTGCAAATTTCCTGTGTAGAAACAGATTGAATATTAATTATAATTATTTAATATAGTTATTTATAATAACATAATTATTATATAAAATTCATAAAATGTATTATACAAAATTATATATAAGTTTGGGGTCATTAAGATTTTCTCTCTTTTTTTGTTGAGAGAAATTAATACTTTTATTCAGCAAAGACGTATTAAAATAATCACAAGTGACAGACATTTTTATTGTTACCAATAAATTCTATTTAAAATAAATGCTGTTCCTTTGTATTTTCTATTCATTAAAGTATCCTGGAAATTGTATCCTGGTTTCCACAAACATATTAAACAGTTGTTTTAAATAATGATAATTATAAGAAATGTTTCTTGAAATCAGGTTATTCTAAAATAATTTCTGAAGGATCATGTGACACTGAAGAGTGCAATGATGACTGCTAAAATTCAGGTTTGCCATCCATCACAGGAATAAATAAAATTTTAAAATATATTAAAATAGAAAACAGTTAAGTCCTCAAAATATTATTGTTTTACTGTATTTTTGCTCACACCTTGGTGAAGATATATGTCCTAGATATAGGACAGTACTGTATTTTTTTATATATATATATATATATATATATATATATATA